>NC_053160.1:66401474-66701474 GCF_016835505.1 Polypterus senegalus | reverse complement strand
CATCCCAGCCGCTTCACACTCAGCTGCGAACCGATCCAGAGAGAGCTGAAGATCACGGCCTGATGAAGCAAACAGGACAACATCATCTGCAAAAGCAGTGACCCAATCCTGAGTCCACCAAACCGACCCCTTCAACACCCTGGTTGCGCTTAGAAATTCTGTCCATAAAAGTTATGAACAGAATCGGTGACAAAGGGCAGCCCTGGCGGAGTCCAACTCTCACTGGAAACGGGCTCGACTTACTGCCGCAATGCGGACCAAGCTCTGACACCGTTGTACAGAGACCAACAGCTCTTATCAGGGGTCCGTACCCCATACTCCCGAGCACCCCCACAGGATTCCCGAGGGACACGGTCGAATGCCTTTCCAAGTCCACAAAACACATGTAGACCGGTCGGGCAAACTCCCATGCACCCTCCAGGACTCTGCTAAGGGTGAAGAGCTGGTCCACTGTTCCGACCAGGACGAAAACCACACTGTTCCTCCTGAATCCGAGGTTCACTATCCGACGGACCCTCCTCTCCAGAACCCCGAATAGACTTTTCCAGGGAGGCTGAGGAGTGTGATCCCTCTATAGTTGGAACACACCCTCCGTCCCCTTTTAAAGAGGGGACCACCACCCCGGTCTGCCAATCCAGAGGCACTGTCCCGATGTCCATGCGATGTTGCAGAGACGGTCAACCAAGACAGTCCTACAACATCCAGAGCCTTAAGGAACTCGGGCGATCTCATCCACCCCGGGCCCTGCCACCAAGGAGTTTTTGACCACCTCGGTGACTTCAGTCCCAGAGATGGGAGAGCCCACCTCAGAGTCCCCAGGCTCTGCTTCCTCATTGGAAGGCATGTTAGTGGGATTGAGGAGGTCTTCAAGTACTCCTCCCACCGACCCATAACGCCCGAAGTCGAGGTCAGCAGCGCACCATCCCCACCATATACGGTGTTGACACTGCACTGCTTCCCTCCTGAGACGCCGGACGGTGGACCAGAATCTCCTCGAAGCCGTCCAAAGTCGCTCTCCATGGCTCTCCAAACTCCTCCCATGCCCGAAGTTTTGCCTCAGCAACAACGAAGCAGCGCTCCGCTTGGCCTGCCGGTACCTATCAGCTGCCTCCAGAGACCCACAGGACAAAAAGTCCTATAGGACTCCTTCTTCAGCTTGACGGCATCCCTCACCGCGGTGTCCACCAACGGGTTCGGGATTGCCGCCACGACAGGCACCACCACCTTGCGGCCACAGCTCCGTCAGCCGCCTCAACAATAGAGGCACGGAACATGGCCCATTCGACTCAATGTCCCCACCTCCCTCGGGACGTGGTTGAAGTTCTGCCGGAGGTGGGAGTTGAAGCTACTTCTGACAGGGGACTCTGCCAGCCGCTCCCAGCAGACCCTCACAACACGCTTGGGCCTACCAGGTCTGACCGCATCTTCCCCACCATCGAAGCCAACTCACCACCAGGTGGTGATCAGTTGACAGCTCCGCCCCTCTCTTCACCCGAGTGTCCAAGACATATGGCCGCAAGTCCGCGACACGACCACAAAGTCGATCATCGACCTGAGGCCTAGGGTGTCCTGGTGCCAAGTGCACATATGAACACCCTTATGCTTGAACATGGTGTTCGTTATGGACAATCCATGACGAGCACAGAAGTCCAATAACAAAACACCGCCGGTTCAGATCGGGGCCATTCCTCCCAATCACGCCCTTCCAGGTCTCACTGTCATTGCCCACGTGAGCATTGAAGTCTCCCAGCAAAACGAGGGAATCCCAGAAGGTATGCCCTCTAGCAACCCTCCAGAGACTCCAAAAGGGTGGATACTCCAAACTGCTGTTCGGCATACGCACAAACAACAGTCAGGACCCTTCCCCACCCGGCGGAGGGAGGCCACCCTCTCGCCCACCGGGTAAACCCCAATGCACAGGCTCCAGTCGGGGCAATAAGTATGCCCACACCTGCTCGGCGCCTCACCGGGGCAACTCCAGAGTGGTAGAGAGTCCAGCCCCTCTCAAGAAGATTGGTTCCAGAGTCCAAGCTGTGCGCCGAGGTGAGTCCGACTATATCTAGCCGAACCTCTCGACCTCGCGCACTAGCTCAGGCTCCTTCCCTTCAGAGAGGTGACATTCCACGCCCCAAGAGCCAGTTTCTGTAGCCGAGGATCAGACCGCCAAGGTCCCGCCTCGCCACCACCCAACTCACACTGCACCCAACCTCCTTGGCCCCTCCCATAGGTGGTGAGCCCATGGGGAGGAGGACCCACGTTACCTCTTCGGGCTGTGCCCGGCCGAGCCCCATGGGTGCAGGCCCGCCACCAGGCGCCGCCATCGAGCCCCACCTCCAGGCCTGGCTCCAGAGGGGCCCGTGACCCGCGTCGGGCAAGGGAAAACGCGTCCAAAGTTTACTCATCATTGGAGGTTTGTTGAACCGCTCTTTGTCTCATCCCTCACCTAGGACCAGTTTGCCTTGGTGGTTCTACCAGGCATAAAGCCCCGGACAACATAGCTCCTAGGATCATTGGGACACGCAAACCCCTCCACCACGATAAGGTGACGGTTCAAGGAGGAGGGTACCGTATATATGACCATTATTTATTTATTTTGGATTAGAGTTTCACCAAGAAATTATTACAGTACGATCAGGAACCCTGAAGCACAATGCAAAATGGCTGTAAAAATACTATATGCATTAAGCTCTTTCAGTAACAAAAACAAAAGAAAAGTAATACTTTCTAGGTATGAGGGGTGATGCAGGCCAAAATTAAGACTCACAACCCATACTAGGTGTTGTCATCTTTTGAGTTGTATAGCAAAAACTGTCATTTTAGTGCTCTTACCATTTCCCTACATTTACTTGAAGAAATGAGAGAATATAAAGAAAAGAGTGTAGTTAGGATATAGCGGGTTGGATAATGGATGGACAGATGGATGGAGAACCAAATCTAAAAAGACTAGGGGGCTTTGCCCCCTGCTTGCTTTGCTCGCCAACACGCTAGCCATTTTGTGGTTCAGGTGCTCGCGTATGCGGATGTACAATTTAAACAGATTGTTATTTTGATGGGAACTGTTATATGCATAATAGAACTAAACTGTTTTACATTGCAGCGAGTAATTAACCATATTAAAAAATATTAAAATGTAATCATTTGAAAGTAAATTATGATTCATGTTGCGTTGGAGTTATTTGTTGTGTTATACGATTTTATTCTGTTTGGATTTGAAATTAACACGCAAATACTTTTTAAACTTACACTTTTACTGTAAAACTTCAGTAAAAACTATTTTTTTAATAACATTTTTGTCAATATCGCATTGAATTTTGATTCTGTGTTTAGACGTATAGCTGCCATGATTGAATTTCTTTTCTTTCTCTCTAATAAATAAACTGACTTTTTCGAATGTTTGTTTCTGTAATTTGTTAATTGTCTTTGCAATAGCTATTCTAACGGGAAACTGTAAACATTTTAATACGAATGGCATATCAAGATCGCCTTTGGTGTCTAATGTTATCTACAGAAGATGTACTACATTACCTTTCTTGGATACATTCTTCTTTCAACAGTAATTTGGGCGGTGGAAGACCATACGGTGTTAATGGTTGTAGATATTTTACAGGATATTGTAAGTTGATGTTTTCATCTTCTGCACAATCACCACCAACTGTTTCAGCATAGTCTATTGATACGCATTTAACCACTTTGCCGTGTAACCAATTGACAATTTTCGAATGAATTAGTTTGACTTCATTGTTTCTCGGTGCTAGGATTGCCCATGTACTTATTTCTTCTGTTGGTAACCTTTCAGGATGAAATTCTTCAATAAGATTTGGACATATTAAGTCTTAAAGGAACTTAAAGTGAGGAAAACGTAAAAATTTATAAGAGCTAAGAGAGCGAGTACTGTGTCTTTCAAAAGCATTCACATGAATGAGAGGTGAGAGGGCCATGTGTGTGGTTGAAAATGATTGAGAGGAGGGAGTGACTTGAAAAAATCTCATGGCCAAAGTCTCGTCTCGCAGGACTTGAAATTATCTCTTTGAAAAAGTCTTGTCTCAAGATTTCCTTTTATAATAGAGAGACAACATGATCCCCCTTTCAATGAGAATCCTTAATGTACAAAATAAAATTGTATATAAATGCACCCCTCATAAATTGTCTGCTCCCTGATTCATCTTCTAAGCATGCTGATACAGCCTTGTATAGTTAGTTATGAGTTTAATACTACTCTGCAGTCCTTTGAACATGGACACATTATATTCTTACTAGCTGTGCTACCCATCTAAGATGGGTTGAAATCTGAGTAATCAATGTAGACCTTATTGTTAACATTTGCTGTGCATCATCTATTGAAATGTATTTTGTAATGCCTGTAGTAATGAAATGCATTGCATTTGTCATTAAAACAGATGCTTTACTATAAAACTTTGTGATGTGCCATCAGTTTGAGTTATATACCATTTGGTATGGGATTCCTAAAAGCAGTGTAATGGTTATGATGCTCCATCTGTTGGATTGACAAATGCAATACATTTTTATTTCTACAAATATTTCTGATGTGCCATCTGTTGGAAAAACAGAGACATAGCAACCAGATGGATACACAGACACATAGATACTTATTTTTCATTTAAGGTGGATTATACTATGTGAAATGACTTTGCTACATCATACTTTCAATTATATTTACTGTTAATTCATTAGGATGGTTACACCTATTATGTATGTTTTAAAATGCTTTCCTCTGTTTCAGTAAGAGTACTTTTTATAAAATAAAATCATCTTACCTGCTATTGCATTGTCTCTTTATTATAGCTCATGCCAGCAACAACAAATGTTAGACAGAATACCATTTTTCGACTGCAAACCAATCCATCAGAGGGCCCTTTCACTCTTGCCCATACTCACATTTCTAGAGTCACCTGCAAGGAGCAGCATGTTTGCTTTTGAACTGTGGGAACAAATTACCTAAATGGAAACACTCAAATGCCAGGGTAATATGCAATCAAGGATCTGTAATTACTGTAATAAATATAAAAATTCACTTCAAAATGTTTGCTTTTATTTGTGCAGCATACCTGAGGTTTCCTCATTAGTGCACTTAGAAACAGCTTTCAAAGCTGAAAAGAGTGATCCCAGTTTGAAGTGCAGGCAGTGGGCTGTAAAGGTTAAAACTTTGGACTTCAGAACCTGAGATTGTGGGTTCAAATCCTGCTACTGGTAGTGTGTAACCAGGAGCAAATCACTTCACCTGCTGGTTCACCAAATGAAAAAACAAAAGTAATGTAACCAAGTGTATCTCATAAATGCTGTAAGTCTGCCTGGATGAAGGCATCTGCCAAGTAATAATAATAAAGTATTTGAAGGCATGAGTAACATCTCTTTCAATGTTATAAAGGCCTTATTGTTGTGCTGTTCAGTTTACTGTGAAGGTTTAATTTTAACAACCACATGGGGCATAGTAGTTGAGAGATGGGTCTAACTGCAGCCTGCGATACCTATGACAAAGGTCAGGTAATGCCCACAACTTCAGTCATGAAATGCCCTTTGAGTCAGAGAACCCTCCTATAACTCTAATCTTAACCATAGTCTAATGCGATTGGTGTTTTGTGACTAACGTTGAGGGCGTTTCGTGATGTTGGGGCCTTACTTGACTGACGTCACAGATACTGCAGTCTGTTGGCAGTTGCCACTATCAGGAGTCACATCGATACGGTGTATGTGCTTGCGACAATTAAGCAACAGTCCTGTCAGATAAAAATCATCTTACACATTCAACAGATTGGTGCTCACTTGACCCCTTAGAGCTTTTCATCACAGAGGATGAAGTTTAATATAACAACATTGTGATAAATTGACAGTCAGTGACTTTTCAATGAGGACACTTTCGTTTAGCTCTCTTGACTATCAAGACTTGATTTTTGACTTTCCATAGGAAGATCACAGAAATGTTTATGTTTTGTGCCATGGTGGAGGTTCATACTCGCTGCTGTCACAAAGCAATAGCGATAATAAAGAAAGCTGTAAAGATATGAATAACTATAAAAGATGTTCAATGATGCTGTACTGAAGCACACGCCAAATGGGAATTAAGCCTGAGAAAGGGCACGTTTATTTAGTAAATGATTTGCAGTCATGCTTTAGCAGAATCACGTTCCCACTGTTGAAGATGTTGGGAATGCCTTGTAAAAGGACTGACACTTAAACTAGACAGGCTGTTCTACTTGTTTAGAGCCCCCAATTGTCATCAGGCATTGCTTGCTGTGTCTCAGTCGGTCCTCCCGTTATACTCAGTGCGGTTGTGTTTATAACACCCTGAGAGTCTCTGTCTGCCTTCTCAAGATTTTCTGGAATTGTAATGTGCAACAAAAAAAAGTTCTTGGAGTTCCTAAAATGCAAAGCTTAGCGTAGCTATGAACATTTTGCTGTCAGCCACCCATCCAGCCCCACCTAGAGTGATATGAGGGCCACACTATATTTTCCTGCATTTTTGTGTTCCCAGTACACCTTGTTTTAGGTTTGACTGCCTGGCTGTTATTTTACTGACAGTTCAATGTTTGGTTCCTCACATTTGACAAAAAAATTGATTATGACTGGAATTTTACTGATGATGCAAGCATTTATGATGTATCCTTAGCCTGTGCCTTGTATCATGCAATTTTAACTTTAAAACGGTGTTATACTGAGAATGCAAAGCCAAAACATTGTCTAGTATAACATGAACAAAATAGTTACACATCTCATCAATCGGTTTTTTTGTAGTTTTTGTTGAGGGACAGTGAGATGCTTTCCATATCTGACAACTCCTGGACACCAATTTTTTCCATCTTTTATCATAAAAGTAGCACTAAACTGTGGCTGCGCTGACCTGAAGAGAGTACCTCGTACAGTCTCTCAAGAACCTGATCAAACACCCTTTAAACAGGAGAGGAAGAAAATGATCATTTCCTTTTAAAAAAAAAACAAATAACCTCATTACCATTGGTGTAAAGCAGTGTTTCTCAAATAGTGGCTCCGTCAAGGGGGGCACGTTTGACCTCGGGGAACTTGCTTTTTTATTTTTCTTTTAAATTTTTTTTGAATTTAGAATGCACTTTAAATCTTTTCTGTTACATTTAATAAAGCTATTCTTTGTTGTAAATTGGTCCTTATTTCTTTCTTTTTTTATTCTCTTATACGTTAATAAGGATACAGTGTTATGCAGAGGTGTACTTATAACAATTTTATAGACAAATGATACTATTTATAGTCGCGTGGGGGGCGCGAGATGTTTTCTTCTTCCTAGGGGTGGCATGACAGAAAATAATTGAGAAGCACTGGTGTAAAGCAATATGTTTACCTGCATTGGTACCTTTCTAAACCGGTACACCTGGAAAACTCCATTGAAATTCGCTTTAGCTGACAGGCAGAAAATGCAAAGTTATTTGATAAATCTCTAATAGTGGGGAGTGACTAACAACTGTAACAAGCAAAGTAAAAAAAGCTGGTGTTATAATCAAAGTGAATATATGTTACTTGTGCAAGGACATTACAGCTGTCTTCCAAGTCATAACATTGTACAAACAACAAACCAGGACAGGAATATGTATTATTGTTTTCATTTTTTTTAATAGCAATAGTAATTATTACAGGACTTATTTTATTTCCATGTGGAATAGTGAAAAGTGGCCCCCTGAGGTTTAACAAAGCGTGTCATTGATGTTTTTTCACTGTTTCTTACAATTAAAAGGAGGTCAGTGCTCGTGTTTAGGTCCTTAAGGAAGAAATGGGCCATTGAGGGGAAAGGGGCAGGTGCTTCGACCAATGAAGCCACCCTAATGTGCACATTCCTGGATCTGAAATATCACATACCTCAGTTAAAATGGACTTTATAGTGTTATAGTGTATCTACTGTAGCCTGAAGGTCATGTCACACTACACGATTTTTATGGCAGTTTTCACTCACAGACTTCATTTACATAATTTTAGTGAATTGGAGGCAGTCATGGCATCCCTAACTACCCAGTCCAACCAGTATGTCATCCAGATAAACTTTGTCTGCAATCGTAGGAGTGTGAATGTGAAATCTGACAACTAATGAGTGCACATCATGAAGCATACGTATAAACAAGAGCATGCTTTGGACCTTGCAAATAGAAGAAGAGCTCATCAATCTGGTGTCTTTTGTTTTACCTACTACAACAGAATGAGAGAAAAAAAGGAGTAGGGGTTCATATTGAGGCTAAACGTGCTGCAACGGAAAAGCATTTGTAGGCCACCAGCACAGTCAGACAGCACAATATTGTCTGTCAGGAAAAGGTTTGAACTCATGAAACTTTGGAAATGTGAACCTGTGGTCGAAGGTCATCACAATCAGGTATTTTGATGTCCTCAGGCAACAAGATTTGCACCTACAGTTGTCAACTGTGAAATCCACTTTGACTTCAAGTTGTGTAATGTGACGCCAGCTTACGTTTTGTTGAACGTTAGTGTTGCAAGATTTAGCAATTTACTATGAACTGCATAACAAATATCTGTTGCAGTGTTTCCCATCAACGTATGATGTAGCAGTAGGGAGAACCTCATTTTTTTGGGGGTGAGAGAAGTATCACTGTCTTGGTCACATGACTGTTTCAATTATAATATGGTATTTAAAATTGCATTTTTTGTGGTTAATACATACATATTTTTAAATCGACTGCTTGATGATGATGATGATTTTTACAATTATACATAGTGTTAATATAAAGAACATGTAACTTAACCAATTATTTTTAAATAACATTAACAATAATTAGCATTAAAAATTAAAGTCAATAAATACATTAACAATTAATAAATAGTGACAAAAACACAAAGAGGAATTAAAACAATGAAATAAAGTTGCAGCGGGATTCTGTTTAAAAGCACTCAGTACACATAAACTTGAGGTCTGGTGTTGTAAAGTTGTAGCATCTGAACAACATACATGAAACCACCTTTAACAAAGAAGTTTTGGTTATGTCGCTATCTGAATGTAAAGCTATTGTAATGTAATTTAAATGCCTGCAAGAGATCAACATAAAGTTAAAAAAAAATGTACACAGCTCTTACTGAAAGTATATATTTGTTTATTGCTTGTAAAGCCACAATCATATAATGGGTAAGTCTGGTTTGGAAATTAGATTGAGATGCATTGGGTACAAAGGTTTTGTGGAGATGTCAATAGTTCCATGTTATTCAAAGGACACATTTATGATATACAATACTATACAATTTATTTTTGTATAGCCCAAAATCACACAAGGAGTGCCACAATGGGCTTTAACAGGTCCTGTCTTTTGATAGCCCCTAATCCTTAACTCTCTAAGAAGACAAGGAAAAACTCCCAAAAAAAACCTTGTAGGGAAAAACTGGAAGAATCCTTGGGAAAGGCAGTTCAAAGAGAGACCCCTTTCTAGGTAGGTTGGGCATGTAGTGGGTGTCAAAAAAAGGGGGTAAATACAATACAATACACAGAACAGAACAAATCACAAGTAATCCTCAATACAATATAATATTACAATAGAAATATTACAAGTACAGAGCAGAATTCAACAGATATCTAGCTGAACAAATCTGAAGGGTCTGTACCATAATGAAAAAACAGCTTGACCGGTTTATCAGTGTAGAAGTACTGTGAGGAAATTTGGTTATCAAGTTGGCAGCTGTGTACGTATACAGTGCACAAGACAATATATTGATCATAAATCAATTTAATATGGTATTACATTGATTTTACGGGGACCACTAAAACTTTTAAAGTAGGTAATGAACATTCCCACTAAAATACGGGTATACAAAAGCTATAATAAATGAATTAAGTAAAAAATAACCTTTTCCACCCACAGTTTTAATGGCATGAATTTCAAAAAATATTAAGCGTAGTGTGAGAAATGGTTATGGATTTTCATTATTTATATAATTTTGTAGCAGAAGAAGCAGTGAGTGAAGATTTTACAGTGGCGGTCTGCTGCTAAGTTTTCAATGTGTGGCAAACACTGTACTTGTCAATTTCTGCTAGCATTCTGGTGCTGTGCTCAGTGAAAAGTGCTGTACAAAAATAAATGCAACTGAGCTGATCAAAAGGTGGAATACCTTTTTGGAATAATATGCTCTGGAATGATGAGTTTTAAAATAAACTTTAGTAAATACTCGAATAACAATTTTAGGCAAACATTATCTATGACCAGGATAAACTCTTATCAGCCATTAAGATATGTATTTCATCTGCAGGCTAAAGTCATGCATTAATTGAATCTACATTAAAATTCCAAAAGTGTTCTAGAGGAAAACATGAGACCTCCAGAAGGACAGTTAACACTAACCTAATGTGGGTGAAACAACATGGCAATGAGGAAGTAAAGTCTGGAATTAGCAGGTCAATGTCCTGCATTAAGCCCAACAAAGTTTTTTCGGTTAGATCTAATCAGATCATGAAAGCATCACAGTGTTAAAGTTATTTGTTAAGAGAGTGTTGTAGGAAATTCCTTAAAGACAATATGAAGGTTAATAAAACAGTTACAGTGACTTTGTTACAAATTGAATGGCATACTTGCTGTCCCAGAGAAATGTGTTGAACAATGGCAAGTCCCAAATAACAAAAAAAAAAAAGAAAATGTGTGTTACTCCTTCATGATTGCTTTTACATAACTTCTGTAAACATGTTATATATTAAAATCTTATATATATGTACTCACATAATTCAGTTAAAACAGCTTGCTATCAGACAATTCAATGCCTCCCTCGGATGTACTCATTAAGTTTGTATTTATTTATTTATCGATTGATTGTATTACTTGACCTGTAAGTCTGTACTCTTGTTTTTTTATTCTTCTGCTGCTGTATGTATCTCCATGTGATTAATGAAGTTTGTCTAATCTAATTTATCAAATCTAATAACTTTATTCAAAGCAAGCACAGTAGAAGACAAATTTAGGTGCAAATGTGTGTTGTGATCAAAACTCTCGATGGCTCTGCCAAAACCTTAAAACCCTTCTAGACTAAAGGTGTACTCACACTGGCAATTCATTCTGTGCCCAAGCTTGTTTGTCCGCATGTAATACCCCAAAGTCTAGTTCGTTTGACTAGTGTGATTGCTCCATGCTGGGCCAACTGTACCATGCCCTGGCTGCTTGGAAGATGTGGGCCTGAGCACAGTTCAGAAACATTAAGGAACAGTGCAATCGCTAAACGTGCCAGAGCATAGAAAACAGACATGACCTCAATGATGCGACAAGTCAGATAGTGCAATTCTGATTTCATTCAGTATCTTTTAAGTTAAAAACTGGTTTTTATTCTCACTTTACACATGAACATGAATTGTATTTAGCAAGAAAAACTGCAAATTCCTCCCTTAACATCAATTGTCACTGTAAAAATCTTCTCATATGTGCAGCACAATTAATAGCAAAATGCTGCACTGCACACTCGATGAATCAGTGAGAGGTTAGAGTGTTATCCTGCCCTACACGAAAATAAGTAAAATTGTTTTGACATGCAGGCTGTTACTTCATGTTCGGATCTTGTTTTGGCTTTAAACAAATCCTCATGGTCGTGATGAAAGCGTGCCTAGGCCCAGAACATTAAGCGCAGTGTGATTGTAGCAGTGGGGGAGTAGGGACGGGGGACGATCGTGCCCAGTGTGAGTCAGACTAAAAAACATTAGCAAAACTTAATCCAATTAACAAAAGTAGGGAATAATTAAATAAAATGTAAAAACAAAGGAATGAAAACGGAAGAGAGAACCTTTGCAATTGCAAATTTGAACAAACAGGAATTTGTAATAATAACTAGATGAAGGAGAGAAAATGGCAAACAATTAAACATTCTAGCAAAAGGGGGTAGGAAAGAACAGATTAGGAAGAACAAATCAAAGTATGACTAAACACAAATCCTAATTAACTAAAACCCAAGATGAGATCCACAATACAGAATAATTGATTGATATTAAAAAACATAAATTAGAAGTTTTCAATCATAATTTCACAAAGCCACATCACAAATCCAAAACAATAACAGTGATATGAACCAGTAAACAAGTCAAACCAGTAATCCAAAAATTTTATATTCCGAACAAAACCCAACATTAAAAGCCAAAACAAAATCAAGAAAAGTCAATAGTAAAAAAACTCTAATCTAAAAGGTATGCTTCAGTTCAAAGGCAAATTTAAATGAGAATTTATCCATGTTGTGAGCTGGGGGGCTGATCGCTCCCCCAGAGAATACAGATGTTCCTGAAAAACGTTGACAGACTACCTTCACATTGCTCCTTACCTTATTTACACTCTTTCGCGTGATAAACCTCTCGCACGGTACTCTGCATACTTAAAAGCTCATTCAGCACCTGTCAGTATTGGAATTGATTGTTTTTGCTTTCCTCTCTCTCTCTCTCTGACATTCTCTGCTCCTGACGGAACTGTCATCTATGTCTTGTCATGGAGTTTAAACTTTTGAAAAAGAGACAAATGTTCGTTTGCAGTGTCTGAATAAAGTTCATATTTCTACAACCTCCTGTGTTTCTGTGCAAATCTGTGACCCAAGCATGACAATGTCTATTGCAATGTGGTGTTTTTCCATTTAAGAGATGAACATATTTGAATAAATCAAATTTCAATTGCTGAGTCTGCCAATGCCATTTTCTGCATTCATTTTGTGAAGATCTTATCAGTTTTGCTGTTAACCTCTGCTTAGGTCAGCATTATTATGACTGGTCCCTGCATAGCCACAGATTTTCTGTGTTTCTAGAACAAGAAAATTAGCTATTAAATAGGGAAACGATGGCAAAGTTGTTAATCTAATATGATGATAAGCAAATTACTTTAATTAAAAACAAAAAGTAGAATGAAAACCTGCAGACATTGTGACTTGGGACCAACCGACTTAGTCCCAAACTGATTTAGTTTGTAATAATTTACCTTATGATAGGCCATAATATCAGAAACCAGATTTCAGTGCTTCCATGTCCTTTTTATATGCAGATCACAACTTTATAAACTGTCAAAGAAATAGGTCTTTGTGATAATCCATTTTGTTTTACCTTCCATTATCTAGTGTAATTTTTGGAAATTTTGTATGAACATTTTTAATTTCATATAATTTACATAACACCATTTTGTGTCCTGTTTTTCATATAACGCCATCGTCCTGTTGTTGTATTTGCATTTCAGTTGCCATCTTATTTACAGTTTCTATGCCAATTGCTAATCACATGACATAGACAGCCAGTAACACACCTTGCCTTTCTAAGATGGCGGTGTGTATTTTTTGTTATGATATCTTCTAGACTAAGTTAGGCGATGAAAGAGAGAAGATAGTTTCAATTTGTATTTTTGCTTTGCTTTTAGCTTTGTATGTTGGTTGTGGTTGTACACCACTTTGTAACATTCCATCTTCATGATATATACACTCACCTAAAGGATTATTAGTAACACCATACTAATGCAGTATTTGACCCCCTTTCACCTTCAGAACTGCCTTAATTCTACGTGGCATTGATTCAACAAGGTGCTGAAAGCATTCTTTAGAAATGTTGGCCCATATTGATAGGATAGCATCTTGCAGTTGATGGAGATTTGTGGTATGCATATCCAGGGCACGAAGCTCCCATTCCACCACATCCCAAAGATGCTCTATTGGGTTGAGATCTGGTGACTGTGGGGGCCATTTTAGTACAGTGAACTCATTGTCATGTTCAAGAAACCAATTTGAAATGATTCTCGCTTTGTGACATGGTGCATTATCCTGCTGGAAGTAGGATGGGTACATGGTGGTCATGAAGGGATGGACATGGTCAGAAACAATGCTCAGGTAGCCCGTGGCATTTAAACGATGCCCAATTGGCACTAAGAGGCCTAAAGTGTACCAAGAAAACATCCCCCACACCATTACACCACCACCACCAGCCTGCACAGTGGTAACAAGGCATGATGGATCCATGTTCTCATTCTGTTTACGCCAAATTCTGACTCTACCATTTGAATGTCTCAACAGAAATCGAGACTCATCAGACCAGGCAACATTTTTCCAGTCTTCAACTGTCCAATTTTGGTGCGCTCGTGCAAATTGTAGCCTCTTTTTCCTATTTGTAGTGGAGATGAGTGGTACCCGGTGGGGTCTTCTGCTGTTGTAGCCCATCCGCCTCAAGGTTGTGCGTGTTGTGGCTTCACAAATGCTTTGCTGCATACCTCGGTTGTAACGAGTGGTTATTTCAGTCAAAGTTGCTCTTCTATCAGCTTGAATCAGTCGGCCCATTCTCCTCTGACCTCTAGCATCAACAAGGCATTTTCACCCACAGGACTGCCGCATACTGGATGTTTTTCCCTTTTCACACCATTCTTTGTAAACCCTAGAAATGGTTGTGCGTGAAAATCCCAGTAACTGAGCAGATTGTGAAATACTCAGACCGGCCCGTCTGGCACCAACAACCATGCCACGCTCAAAATTGCTTAAATCACCTTTGTTTCCCATTCTGACATTCAGTTTGGAGTTCAGGAGATTGTCTTGACCAGGACCACACCCCTAAATGCATTGAAGCAACTGCCATGTGATTGGTTGATTAGATAATTGCATTAATGAGAAATTGAACAGGTGTTCCTAATAATCCTTAAGGTGAGTGTATGTGTATGTCCTTCACATGAAATTCAATGATTTCAGGTTGATGAAACAACGTTTTGCTCATTTTCTTGTATTGAGTTATGAAGAGATCAGTGATTACATTATGTCATTTTTGATTCGGCTGGACTTATTAGCTACAATATATTGTTAGTTCATTATTGTCCGACATACAGTATGTTGGTAATTCTAATACACTTGTTACATTTCAGTACATCCCTTGTATGTATTATTCGGAAGTGAGTGATGATGCATTGATTCTGAACCATCCAGTTTATTCACATATTCATTTTGAGCTCTCTGTTTTCCTTGTGGCATGCAAAATTTGACATAAACTTCAAATTCATTTACAAACCGGATTCCAAAACAGTTGGGACACTATACAAATCGTGAATAAAAACTGAATGCAATGATGTGGAGGTGCCAACTTCTAATATTTTATTCAGAATAGAACATAAATCATGGAACAAAAGTTTAAACTGAGAAAATGTATAATTTTAAGGGAAAAATATGTTGATTCAGAATTTCATGGTGTCAACAAATCCCAAAAAAGTTGGGACAAGGCCATTTTCACCACTGTGTGGCATCTCCCCTTCTTCTTACAACACTCAACAGACGTCTGGGGACCGAGGAGACCAGTTTCTCAAGTTTAGAAATAGGAATGCTCTCCTATTCTTGTCTAATACAGGCCTCTAACTGCTCAATCGTCTTGGGCCTTCTTTGTCGCACCTTCCTCTTTATGATGCGCCAAATGTTCTCTATAGGTGAAAGATCTGGACTGCAGACTGGCCATTTCAGTACCCGGATCCTTCTCCTACGCAGCCATGATGTTGTGATTGATGCAGAATGTGGTCTGGCATTATCTTGTTGAAAAATGCAGGGTCTTCCCTGAAAGAGATGACGTCTGGATGGAAGCATATGTTGTTCTAGAACCTGAATATATTTTTCTGCATTGATGGTGCCTTTCCAGACATGCAAGCTGCCCATGCCACACGCACTCATGCAACCCCATGCCATCAGAGATGCAGGCTTCTGAACTGAGCGTTGATAAGAACTTGGGTTGTCCTTGTCCTCTTTGGTCCGGATGACATGGCGTCCCAGATTTCCAAAAGAACTTCGAATCGTGACTCGTCTGACCACAGAACAGTCTTCCATTTTGCCACACTCCATTTTAAATGATCCCTGGCCCAGTGAAAACACCTGAGCTTGTGGATGTTGCTTAGAAATTGCTTCTTCTTTGCACTGTAGAGTTTCAGCTGGCAACGGTGGATGGCACTGTGGATTGTGTTCACTGACAATGGTTTCTGGAAGTATTCCTGAGCCCATTCTGTGATTTCCTTTACAGTAGCATTCCTGTTTGTGGTGCAGTGTCGTTTAAGGGCTCAGAGATCACGGGCATCCAGTATGGTTTTACGGCCTTGACCCTTACGCACAGAGATTGTTCCAGATTCTCTGAATCTTCGGATGATGTTATGCACAGTTGATGATGATAGATGCAAAGTCTTTGCAATTTTTCGCTGGGTAACACCTTTCTGATATTGCTCCACTATCTTTCTGCGCAACATTGTGGGAATTGGTGATCCTCTACCCATCTTGGCTTCTGAGAGACATTGCCACTCTGAGAAGCTCTTTTTATACCCAATCATGTTGCCAATTGACCTAATTAGTGTTAATTGGTCTTCCAGCTCTTCGTTATGCTCAAATTTACTTTTTCCAGCCTCTTATTGCTACTTGTCCCAACTTTTTGGGATTTTTTGACACCGTGAAATTTTGAATCAACATATTTTTCCTTTAAAATGATACATTTACTCGGATTAAACGTTTGATCTGTCATCTACGTTCTATTACAAATAAAATATTGACATTTGCCATCTCCACATCATTGCATTCAGTTTTTATTCACAATTTGTTTAGTGTCCCAACTTTTTTGGAATCCGGTTTGTAATTTTTTTTCATTCTGTACTGATTCAGTTGCTTTTGAGGTCTCCTAAAATGCCTTGTTATCTAGCCGTATGTATTATCTCCCTCTTACACTAGAAACTGAAGGAAGTAAACCTACATTTTCAAGGAATATTGGTTTAAATCTGCATAGACTTGCTGTAGGTCATACAAACAAAGCTGCGTTTTCATTGGGATATGACTCAACTGGACTATTACATTGGCTCTTTCCGTTTGAATTCCCATGAAAAAGAGAGAAGGAATTTCTAATTTGGATCTCCTTTATGGTGTACAGTTCAAAAGGAGCAGTCATGTGGAGTGTTTCTTGGACTCTCTTTCTAGAGGATTGCTGGCATTTCCAAACAATGTTTTTAGATATGTGAATAATTACTGAACAATTGTTAAATTGCTCTTTTAAACTATTCAACCTTTATCAGCTTAAATATATAATGTGCTGTATTTAAAGAAAAAAATGAAAAAGTTTCAGTATAATATATGTGATTTGTCATTTTTTAAATTGTCTTTGAGGTTGATTGCAGTGTTGTTAGTCCATTAAGAATTCTTTGTCGCAGAAAAAGATTGAAGTTATTGGTATGTTAAAAAAAAACTACATCATTAAATCTTTTAAAACAGCAAAGTTAATCAGTGCTATGTCGTATTTTACAAGTTAAAAGGAAATTAATGGTGTACTGTTTAAAAACAGAGAGAGTCAAATGTTAATGTTTATTTCACACTTCTTCACATTTTTCTTCCTTTCACTTGTTCTTTATGTCCCTCTACTTAACATGCTGATTACTCACTTCTGTATACAAAATTTAATGCACTTAGGTGGGAATGGTGTATACTTCTATGGGCATGCTTTCCAAAACTTCCAGAATGCGTTTAAACATCAGCATCAGCTGTCTAGTGAACTTTGATGTTACAGTATTTTAGTCTAGTATCATAAATCTTCATTTTAAATAATATGTACTGAGAATGACTCACAACCCACTGTTAGAATAAGTGGGTTCAAGGAAATGAATCAGTCATCCTACCTGCGTAATCTGGTTCAGCATCACAGCCCTTACATACCATTACTCACCCATACAGGGCAAGTTTAGAATCACCCATCACGCAAGTCTTTGCGTTGTAGGAGTACAACTGGAATACCTGGAAAAAAATATATGTAGACACACAGTGAATATGCAGACTCCACAAAGACTGAAATAAAGCAGGGATTCAAATCCAAGACTGCTGCCTGAAGGCAACAGAACTAACCATTGCACAAGCGTGCTCATCAGATTACTTATTTATTTAAAGATTTTTACTGTACCCTTATTAAAAGTAATTAACCTTTATTGCACTAAATTTCAAGTAGCGAATGTTTAATTAACACTTAATGAAATATCTGTGGTTATCTTATCTAAATAAGTTTTGTATTTTATGAAATGTTTGTTTCACAAATACTAAGAAAACAGTAATGCCTCAATGTGAATGGTTTTAAAGAGGCATGCCTTTTGATAAAGCAAGACTGACACTCTTTTTTTTGTCAGAAATTGGAAATCCTTACCTGTAATATTTGCCTTTTACATTGAGTTTATGATCTGATTATGTATTAAGTATTAGCGCTTCTCCATGCTGAGGATTCAGACAATAAATTATACTATTCAAGCAATCCAACAGTGTTAAAATTGCCTGCTGATCAGCAGACCTTTAAAAAATAAAAACAAAAGAAGTAAACTGTATTCCATATGCAGTAACATAATGTTTAAGACAAAGGGAAGATGTTAAGAGTAATTTAAAGAATTGTTAAATGAGGAATGTCCCAGAAACCCAGTATAAGAGTGTGAACCCACAAAAGTTCATGTAGAACAAATCATATAAACCAAAGTTAAGACAGCAATGTCATGAATAAAGAATAAGAAAGCAGTTGGAAAAGATGAAGTATTAGTGGAAGTATGGAAGTTATAGGGCATCAGAGGAGTTCAGGTACTAATGAAGATATATAATATCCTGATAACTGAAAAAATAACCATAGAACAGAAATGCCATTCTTCTTATATAATACGCTACCATGGCTATTCATTTGTCTGTCCAGGATTTTAAAGTAGCTTGCAAACCATTTGACCTTTTCAACTGAAATTTGGTACACATATACTACGTGACATCTACTGTCTGCTTTTAGAGTGATGATTGACTTCCAAGGTTATTCCTCTTTTTATTTTATTTTATTGTAGAATCAACTCTCAGCAGCGGGCAGCAGGGCAGCTGTGCGGCGCATGTGTATGGGCGCTGTTCTCATCCCTACCACCTTCAGCGTTACTTACCCTACCTCTTCATATCTTAAATCATTCTTGAGGCAGATTGAAGACTTGAGTGCCAACTTAAGTGAAAAATTTAAGAAAACGTACTAAGTAATTGCAACATAAATACTTACTTAATCAGTTTTAACGCGAAAAGATGCCGACGAAAAAAGAGAAGTGGGCCGCTAGGGTGGAGAAAAGAAGAGCTGCTCAGGAAGCAGCAAGCACATCAACCACTGAACAAATGAATACTAAATGTTCAGAGAAGGTGTATGAAAACTAAGAATGATCCAGTCAAGTGTATTCACTACACGTTATCGTGCAGTGCGCCATTACTGGCATTTAATAATACATAGAGAAATATTTTAGAGCTATTAAACTACTTCTTCCTACCTTTAAGATAGGGGAAGATAAGAGAAATATTCAATGTCAATCTTGGCATGGTGTATGTAAATGGAAAAATGCAGAGAGGGAAACATCTAAATTATGACAGAGCACCAGAGGAAGTGATCTGGTGAGATCTGAGAAGGAAAGGGGTACCCCAGTCGTACCTAAGACTCATAAAAAATATGGAAGCTGAAGTAAGAGAACAATGTGTGAACCCATTACTGTTTTTACTAATATCAGATGAAGTCAGTAAGGTAGTGAAGAATGAAACTTTGTGGTCAATTCTTTTTGTAGATGGTCTTCAGTTATATAAAGATACAAAGAAGGAACTGGAAATAGAAAGTGGGGAAATGCTCTAGATCAGAGGTTCCCAAGTTCAGTTCTGGAGGACCACTGTACCTGCAGGTTTTCATTCTAATCAACTTTACTTTTAATTGGACTCCTAACATAATTGAACAAGCTCTTATTTCCCAGTCTGTGTTTACAAAAAAGGTCAAAACTGCATTTCAAAAAATTTCATTAGTACATATTTATGTATGTTACATGGTTTTATTTTTATTTTTTCATCATCCTTATGATGATTATCATTCCAGTTGTCCAGGTGCCCTGGCCATTATTTACTAATGTACACACTAGTAGGTTTGATGCTCAAGTAGCTGCACAAGTTCACCACTCTATGTTGTCTGTCCTGGAGTCTGCTTCATTTATTGTTAATTACCATTATTAGAATGCAATTAAGGCAGCAAAAAAGGTGAATTAATAGGAAAATGACAAACGAGAGACCAGTGCTTTAGAAAATAATCAGCTGTTTCTAAATTTATTATAAATGTAATCCTCAATGTACTGTGCTTTTTGAATGCAGAATAAGAGAATACAAAACAAAAGATTAGCTAATTAAACAATTAGATCAACTGAAGGTAGCGTGACTGACTGATTGTGAAACGGTTTGGGATAAAAACCTGCAGCCACAGTGGTCCTCCAGGGCTAAACTCGGAAACCACTACTCCAGCAGATCAATAACCCAATATACAGTATGTTTTGCAACTATAGTGGAGACGGTATGAAAAGAAAAAAGTGATACTGGGAGCAGATGACTTAGAAAAGGTGGAGTCCTTTCAGTACTTAACAGCAATGCTTCAAAGGGAAGGAATCTGGGTAGGATGTACAATTGCAGAAATTGTAGTGGAATGCTCTGTGCCAAAAGGATGTTTGCAAAGATTCAAGGAAAAATGAATGAGATTTTAGTGGAGAACCTTGGAAAGAACTAGAAGGGACACTAAACCTTTTTCATAATGTATTTTTGATTTTTGATTTCCTAAATACAGTACTTGCAAAAATTTCCTAAATTTTATTTTAAATTAAGTGACTCTCAAATAATGTGTCTGACCAGTCAATTTTATGTGTACTTGTTCTGCTCAGGAAGAGCAAAAACATTATATAAAAATTACCTAAGGACATAACCTTTCCTTGTTCACATCAATCCAGAAAGCTGGAAAAGAGAAGGCTAACATATTAATTGAATATAGTAAACTGTATCTTTTTTTGTTTCAGCCAGGGTTTAATTTTTTTTTACTCATGGTTGAGCCATTTATTTACTTTAATACTACTTTTGTTACTTATCTGCTGTATTGTCTTTGCCAATGTTATATTCATATATTTTGTGGGTGGTCCCCCAAGAGGTGCAGCCACCTGCCAGTCACCACCAGGGACTGCCCTCCATCCTGTAAAACCAAAGGGTCTCCCACAGTTCCTGGTGGTTCACTTGAAAGCTCTTGGGAGTGGTGAGTTACTGCGATTTTCTATGTTTTGTTGTGATTTTTTTGATTTTGACTTCATGTTCTGTTTTTGATTTTGGTTTTGTTTTCTGGATTTGGACTTTGGTTGCATTGGATTGCCTTATTGCTTTTGGCCAATTTCTATTGTCCTTGTGATCCAAGGAGCATCGTTGTTAATGAAGAGTATTTTGGTGAAGAACAGATATTTTATTTTATAAAAATTCAGTGTGGCCCTTTTTGTATCTAGCTGGGGGTTTTGACCAGATTTCACTCTGTAGTGGGCATTTTTGGAAGTGATTTAGGAACTGTGCGCTTTGGGAATTCCAGTCATTGCAAAAACAAACAGAAGTACATTGCAAACTCTTAAATTAACAACTTATTTATTTTTATTACAATGGTAGACAACAATTCTAAGACACAGGACAAATTAAGGGAAGAATCAAATCTAATTTTTCAGAAGAAAAAATAGGAAAAAAAATGTTCTGCTGTTTTTTTCTTTTTTTTACCATACAAGGTACGTCAAAAATTGCATCACGTTTAAGCAAGTCTTTTTGTCACAGGAAACATCTCTATAGGAAATAAAAAAGGAAATCCACTAGTCAGTTTTGCTCCTTCAATGTGTTTTCTGTTCAAAACATGTGTTTGAGTATTTTTTTATTTTTTTGTACAGTGGTACAGTGTTTGCCTCTGATTTTTCCTTCTTCATCCATACAGTTTGAAACATGATGGCCTGCCAGTCAGCTGTGGTGTTCTTTATCTTTAAAACTGAAGTATTATTTCAATTGTTATTACAAAGCTAATGCTAGCATGAAATCTCTTCACCTACATGACACAGTGAGAGAAGGGTGACAAGTATTTTCAGCCGTGTTTTTCAGACATACTAAAAGCGTTTCTAATGTTATTTAAGAGCAAAGCTGCAGTTACAAGAAAAACTTGTTAAATGCATTTTTTTTTCTTATAAGATATGTTATAAATAATTGGACTATATGTTTCAAAATAGTAAAAATATTGTATTGGAATAACAATTGCTGACATATGTGCAGGGAAAGAATTATTATAAAAAAAAGCTAACAGGTAATTGTAATAATATTAAATTATCTTCACAAGATGTGCAGCACAGATATATAGACTAGTAAGTGAGCAGAACCGAAATTGATACATCACAAATGAATCATTTCCAGTGCTGATAATTAATACATCTGAGGACATTCCAACAATTCAAGGCAAAATTCCTTAGAAAGAAGTCGTAAAAGATATATTCTGTTTGCTTGTTTCTTTTTATTTAATGTACAGACATAACCAAGTGATTAATTGTCTATACTCTGAACTCTGACCTTTAGTAACATTCATATAGTTTTCACGGTTGTGCACCCACATACTTGCTAAATACATTGTCTGCAAATATTACTACAAATGCATAAATTTAGGTAGTGGCACACACGCATATATTCTTTCACTCATCGTGTGCTGCCGTTTTTAAAAGGTGAATTGTGGGGTGCAGTTTTTGTAGCAACAGTTTAGGACTGTGGTTGGGTGATGGAATAACAGTCTTAAAAATAAAGGATTTTTGAGATGCCAACCGATTCACCTGTTTTATTTGTTGGCAAACAAAACAAAAAGAACAGAAAAAGGAAAGAAAATGCCTGGCTTTGTGCTAATCCCCAAACAGGGGTTTCTCATCAACAGTGAGGAAAAGTTTCAAAACAAAATGGTGGTCCGTCCTGCAGCTTGCACTGGACGCTTCTCCTTGGACATCTGGCTTTTATGGCGGTCAGACTGGAAGGGGTGGAGCTAAGTGCCCTTATTGAGTGGCTTCTTGGCACTGTGAGGGAGGAAGACAAAGATGACAAAGTTAGTGAAAACCCCCCTTCTCGCCTGGGTGGGTTATTACATACCTGAACTAAGCAAGCAGAGGAGTCCTCCAACACACATGCGTCACAAGATCTTAATTTTCTTCATGCAGAATAATCATGTTCTGTAAGCGAAAGCATATAATCATGCTGAATCTGTATGTCTCCATTGCAAGTCTTGTTTTTGCTATGGATCACTCTTTATCCCAAAGAGAAATGCTATAGATAAATGTTGTAGAGAGTCAAAAGTTTAGTTTCCAAAGGAGTCATGGTTGCAGCGTGCATTATAAAAACAGAAAATACAGCCATCGCAAGTTTATTATTATTTTATTATATAGGAATGCCTAGAGGGGGCTGGGTGGTCTTGTGGCCTGGAACTCTTGCAGATTTTTTTTTTTTTCTCCAGCCATTTGTAGTTTCTTGTTTGTTTGTTTTTTCTGTCCTCCCTGGCCATCGGACCTTACTTTTATTCTATGTTAATTAGTATTGCCTAATTTTATTTTTATATTTTGTCTTTTTTCTCTCTCTTCATCTTGTAAAGCACTTTGAGCTACATCACTTGTATGAATATCCATCCATCCATCCATTATCCAACCCACTATATCCTAATTACAGGGTCACGGGGGTCTGCTGGAGCCAATCCCAGCCAACACAGGGCGCAAGGCAGGGCGTCAGCCCACCACAGTTGTATGAAAATGTGCTATATAAATAAATGTTGTTATTCTTCAGTGTAAGTAAGCAATACAGATTTCAAGGCAAGCATCTATCAAAGCAAAATGACTTTCTTAAAAATGGATATATGAGAGCTGTAATTCAAAAGACATGGTACTTTCAGTGTAACCCAGTGGATAGTCTATATTGTAATCCTGAATTTGTATGTTCTCTCTTTGTCTATATAGATTTTCCCAACCTTGGGTACCCTTAAGTTTCCTTCAACATCCCAAAAGCAAGCATATTAGGTTTATTGTCCAGTCTACAGTAGATTGGTGCATGGTTAGTAAACGTAGGTGTCCGAGTGAGGGTGCTCTGTGATGGACTGTCACTCCATCCAGCATGCCAGCATGCTTGACATTAGCGTGATACTGCTGGGACAGGTTCTTTCCTCTGGTGAGCATGAGGCAGATTAAGTAGGTGTCACAATGGACAGATGTGTAACTTCTCTTTACCACTGTATTCAAGTGTTTAAGGATAGTAAAGAATACGGATAACAAAAGTCTCAAGAAAGTGCTTCTGATTTAGAAATGTGCAAAATATTGTTTCATGGTAGTTATAATTTTCACCTTAAAGAAAAATACATACATGTCATGCATCTGTCTATCAATTTTCTGAACCTGCTTTATTCTTAAAAAAGCCAATCCTGGTAGATTAGGCATGAGGTAAGACTGAACCCAGCACAACAGACCTACACCCACACTGTTGCATACTAAACTTAACTAAAATCTCCATTTACTCTAACAAGTCTGGAAGGAGAAAAACGCAGGAAAAGGGAGAACTTGTAAACAGCACAAAGAGTGTAATCAATCCAGTAATCGAACTGAGATCCCGGAGGTAGTGTAGTAACAATATTAACTACTGCTGGACCAGCAGACCCCCGTGAACCTGTGCAGGATATAGCAGGTTGGATAATGGATGGATGGATGGACTGAGCTGCCCTAAATACGAGTGCTGCATTGCAGAATAATCATTAGTAAACTCTGGAACATTCTAATTCAAGAAGTATTAGACCATAATACAATGTCAAGCATTTCTTTAAATGTCTTCAACCACGAAATTTTAGGAATATTATCAGGAAGGACAGGAAGACAACAAATAACATAGTTATTATTAGCTTACTAAAAATGCCAAGAACTTTAGATGCAATTAGAGAGTGAAATGTGTCATTCACACATTACCTAGTCATTCCTTGTACTGTAATTCAGGCAAAGTTGATTTATCCATTCCCTGCATTCTAATTTAGATTAATTTAAAATGTTTTAGTACATTACAGTCAATTACTGTATACTCAAAATGGAGAAAAGAACAGGCAGAAAAGTGCATTGATGAAAGATCCTTGACACCATATTTTTGATATAATGGTTTTGCAATGCTCAGTGATTGGTACCCAACCATTAGTTATGTTCCCCCTGGGCACCAGTTGGGCTGTAGTTTCCCATGACCGTGATCTGGATTAACAAATTCAATAATGAATGGATTGCTGTACAAGACACTCTGATGAACTGGAATGTAAACATGGTTTCTTGCATTACATTAGATGATATCAAGAAGGCTTTCGGTTCAAAACATCCTTAACTGAATTAAGAAAATTCAATAATAAATAGTTGCACAGTTGTTTGTACAATATCCTGGAATGAAAGGGCCCCCAATTCAAAGATGCTTGGTACTTTATATCCTGTGCTGCCTGCAGTGGATTAAGTTCTTATATTATTAATGGTAGATGTCTTGTAGAAAAATAGCTTGGAAAGCTATGATCAAGGAGCTGTCAGCTATTTACAAGAACTAACTGTGCTACCCATCTAAGAATGGCTGAAATCTAATTAATTGATGTAGACCTCAGCATTAACGTTGCAGTGTACCATGTGTTGGAATATCTTTTGTAATAAAATGCACTGCACTTGTCATTCCAAAAGATTATGCATTACAAACATATTAATTAAATGCATTAATATAAATGCTTTTGATGCACTATCTAATCGAATGACAAATGCAGTGCATATGTCTCTGTTATTTGCTGTTTGGTTTGGGATTTATAAAACCAGTGTTAATATTTGTAATGCTCCATTTTTTGGAATGACAGAGACATAGAAACTGGATGGACACACGGATACACTTACACATGGACGCTTATCCTTTTATTAAAGTGGATATACTGTAACTTAGCACGATACTGAAGTATTAGCTGAGTGAGCCAGAAAACCAGAAAGACTGTAGAAAAAAATTAGCCACTCGGTGACTCTGAATCTTACTAATAACTCTGAGCTGAAATTTAGTTTGGCAATTTATATTTAAACAAGCTGTGTAAGTCTGTGCTGTAAAAAGCCTGGGCTCCTAGAAACTATTAAAATCATTAGAAAAAAATTGAATTGCAGAGTTGGTGGTTTAGTTTTGCAGATGTTCTTGCCCCCCTTGTCTATCAGCAGCTAAACGAGTTTATCTCTCATTTGTCTTTCCTTGGTGATTTTAGTTTGGCACCGGAGTCGCTTTCTTTCAGTTTCATGCTATAGCCCCGCACTTCTTTCTTCTTCTGACTCGTTAACTTGGGGTCACTTAGCCGGCTCTTTGATTTTCATGCGGTAGCCTCGCACTTCCGGGCCGGACAGACAAACACACATACTTCCACACGTAGATGTTTATATATAAGAAATAATGAGGCAAACTTTGAACTCTAAAATGACAATAATCACAGTACAGAAACTGCACTCGTTAAAATAGTAAATGACTTGTGGGTAAATGCAGACAGTGGCCATTTATCTGTTCTCATCCCCTTAGATCTTAGATCATTTGACACCATTGATCACAACATTCTTAGAAAACGCCTTAGTCAATGGGTGGGCCTCTGTGGTAGTGTCTTAAATTGGTTTGAATCCTACCTGGCAGGTAGAAAATTCTTTGTTATTTGTGGTAATTACAACTCAAAGACACAAATTATCCTATACGGTGTTCCACAAGGCTCTATCCTGGGTCCGCTGCTCTTTTCAATCTACATGCTTCCGTTAGGCCAAATTATCTCGGGGCACAACGTGAGTTACCACAGCTATGCTGATGACACGCAGCTGTATTTATCAATAGCACCTGATGACCCCGACTCTGTTGTTTCACTAACACAATGTCTTACTTGTGTTTCTAAATGGATGAATAGTAATTTTCTCAAGCTAAATAAAGAGAAAACAGAAATTTTAGTGATTGGCAATAATGGATATAATGAGGTTATTAGAAATAAACTTGATGCATTAGGATTAAAAGTCAAGACAGAGGTAAAGAACTTAGGGGTAACTGTTGACTATAGCCTGAATTTTAAATCACATATTAATCAGATCACTAGGACAGCATTTTTTTCACTTATGAAACATAGCAAAAGTTAGACCTCTTATATCACTAAAAGATGCTGAGAAATTAGTTCACGCGTTTGTTTTCAGTCGAATAGATTACTGTAACACACTCCTCTCAGGACTACCCAAAAAAGACATAAATCGTTTGCAACTAGTGCAGAATGCAGCTGTTAGAATCCTAACTAGGATAAGAAAATCTGAGCACATTTCTCCAGTTTTGATGTCACTACACTGGTTACCTGTGTCATTCAGAATTGACTTTAAAATACTGCTTATGGTTTACAAAGCCTTAAATAATCCGCTCCATTTTATATATCAAAATGTCTAACACCTTATATTCCAAATCATAACCTTAGATCCTCAAATGAGTGCTTATGATTCCAAGAGCTAAACTTAAAAGAAGTGTTGAGGCTGCTTTAAAAAACTTCTAAAAACTCATTACTTTAACATGGCTTTCTCATAACTTCATTTTAATTTAATCCTGATACTCTGTATATTCAATTTATTATCATAACTATTCATGGTGGCTCTAAAATCCATACTAAACCCTACTCTCTCTTCTGTTTCTTTTCCTGGTTTTTCTGTGGTGGCGACCTGTGCCACCACCACCTAATCAAAGCACCATGATGTTCCTACATTGATGGATTAAAAGTCAGAAGTCTACATGACCATTATCATCAAGTCCTTCCATGAGAACCCTAAGTACAAAGAGGACTGTTTTCATTTATGTTAGGTAGAATGCCCAGAGGGGGCTGGGCGGTCTCATAGTCTAGAACCCGTGCAGATTTTATTTTTTTCTCTCCAGCCGTCTGTTTTTTTTTTTTTTTCTGTCCTCCCTGGCCATCAGACCTTACTCTTATTCTAAGTCAATTAGTGTTGTCTTATTTTAATTCTTACTTTGTCTTTTATTTCTCTTTTCTTCATCATGTAAAGCACTTTGAGCTACATTATTTGTATGAAAATGTGCTATATAATATCTATCTACTGTATATAAATAAATGTTTTTGTTGTTGTTGTTGAATAGAATTTTGTTCTGCTTTGTTACCACAAAGTACAATACTATAATGTTACTATTGTAACATTTTTCACTTTACATAAAATAACATGACAGAGAGAGATACTAAAGTAGATTTCTGGAACTCTTAGTAGGACAAATGTGCTACACTAAAATAATGTCTTTAATTAGTAATTTAATTGCCAACCACTTTCAACATGTAGGCAAATATGAATAATTATAGCTATATAGAGGCCGGGAGACCAGAAGCTACTTGGGTTGGGCAACAGAGGCAGCATTGGTGATAGAGAGGAAACCTAAGTAAAAAGATGGACAAATCTAAACTAATTAGCTGTCAAAGGGAGTAAGGAACTGGCATATGTCCATAGCAGGAGGGGTTTGCCCATACTGTTGTTTAAATTAACAGTCAAAAGGATCCATCCCAGTAGGAGAAGTTACCTCAAAAAGAAGTCCTTGGAAATTAGGACCAGCTTAATTTGAATTGTTTAATTTTATTGAAAATAGATAAAAATATTACAAGCTTGCATTATGCCTCTACTTTGTCTTTCCCCATTAGGCAGTGGACCTCCTTGTTACATCGAGTTAACCTTAAATGAAATTTACATTTTCTTTCTTTCCACCAAAGTTTCTTGTTCTCTATAAGTCATTACAATATAGTTATCAGTTTTGACTTGTTATTTGATATAAATTGCGTGCAATCCACCTTCCTACAATGGCTCTTTATTTAAAAAAAAACAAAACAAAAATCAGCTCAGATACGTTAAAGTAAGGTTGCTTAAGAAAAAAAAAATGCCACTTAATAACTTACATACTAGTTTCATTCACACCCACTGAGTGAAACTAGCTCTTCAAATGCCATAACTCTATTACTTTCAGAGTACGTAGGGGGAAACAGTACTTGTCCCAACCTGCCGTGGTGGAACTTGGTTTTTATGCCAACAAAAAACTGGAAACTGGACCACCAGGTGTTAGAAAATATGATTCAATCATCGTAAAGCGCTGTGTTAATTGAAGAGGGTAACTACACAAAGTTCCTGTCTCTTTTTAGTGTATAGTTTTTAGTTTAAAAAGAATAACACATTATTACATTGCAGCTTAGCTCACACCAGTTGACTCGGCTCCTTTCATTATTATTTAAACTAAAAGCCTGTATTAAATGTCATGAGGACAAAATGATAGGAAGCTCAGTGACTCAGTCAGGTGGCATAATGTTTAAAGAGGATTGTGTGTCATGGAATTTCAGAAGTACTGTAATTTTAAACAACAGCATCCTGAACCTATAAGCCTTTATTAATGATGTTTTAATTTTCAACAAGTGTACTTTGTATTTTGTGTGTGTGTGTCATACAGTCATTTTGGAGTTAAAAGTGGATGTTGGATCAAAAGATCACCTCAAGAGAAATATGTTACTGAAGAAAAGAGTTACATAATTAAATCCTTTTTGTCTGGGGCAGCACTGTAAAATTCATTTGACATGCTAAGGACTCAAAATTAAGTACAATTCCAAAAAAATAATGGGAGAATTATTAAATGTAGTATTTCTAATACTTATAAATAAGTATGTTTAATAGTAATTACATTAAGTTAGTCAAATAGGGAAGATATTTATACAGCATAGAAACTATTAACTTTGTTTTAAAATAAATGAACAGCGTCCCCTTAATAATTAATAGAATGTGACTTAAAAATGTTTGATTTCTATAATTATCTTCTATTGTTTGAAGTCACAGGAACATAGAGAGGGACTAAGTCCTTGCAGTTAGGTTCAGAGAGGCAGCCACTGTTACTTTTTTTAACTTAATTCATTTTATTCATGCTTTACTTGATTTTTTAACAGAGAAGTAATCTGGGAACATTTGGGAATGTTTCTAGGTTGCATTATCCTTTAAAAATCATCCTATCATATAGTAGAGAATGAGACGTTATAAAAATAACAGATAAAGCAAAGTCTTTGATCGCGACTATAACCATTGTACTTATTACGCTATTAGGTGAATTTTTTAAATTGCCATTATGTCTGTCAAGAATTTTGATTCAGAACAGATTACAACATAAGTAGGCTCCATATGTTTGGAACAAAAGAGGAAGAAAATGACTTTAGCCAAACTTTTGATCAGTGACATGTACTACCAAACTAACTAACTAACTAACTAACTAACTAACTAACTAACTAACTAACTAACTAACCCAAATGGTGTTTATGACACAGCTTTGAATTTTGCATTTTTACATTATAACCAAAATTATCCCCTTAGTGAAACAGTTGGTCAAGAAAGACATTGCTTAAAGTAAATCATACACTTTCTGAAACTGCATTTAATGGTGACAAGAAGCTACAAATTATCTCAGCAACGTCAGTCTCAAAACAGGAAATGACCCTGGACAAGGTGTCAGTGAATGCGTAATGCTTTAATTAATTTTATTATCTTGTACTGTGTATAGCTTACAGTTCAAAATCTGTGTATTGTTAGCTGTTCAAATTAAAATAATCTTGCAAATAATCATGCCGGTCTGCGTTTTTCAGTAACACTGCAGATCTTTAGATACAGAGAGAAAGTGGGAGTTTAATACATACAGTATTTGCCCAAGTTTCATTTTTATGTTTTGCATATACCAATGGAGCATGGAAATAAGATTATTTAAGTGGCATGGAATGTGCTTTTTGGAGATGTGCACCACTGTACTAACATTTCAGTGGTGGTGATGCACCTTTTGTTTCCTTCTACCACTATCCAGCATTGCTAGTTTTTTAGTTTCACTGGATAAAGTTATCTCACCTTCATGGACAGGTACAGTAAATTAGTGATTACAAAGCAGTTCATATTTCAGTTAACTCTCAAAGTTTCAATATAAATTAACCAGATAACCAAATAGGAAATCGAGTTTAATGTTACCTTAGTGCATATTTCATAATTTTTTTGTAAGGTACCTTTTTACTAGGAAGGATTCTATCAAAGCGCTTTCTTTGTATTGGACACACTTGCAGCATTTTACCAGAAATGGCAGTAAAATGAACTGCTGTGGTGTTCTGATTGTCCAAGACGTCAGAACAGATCAATAGCTCTGGCCAACTGTGAGGCAGCCCATTAATTTCTGCTGCATCACATGACTAATCCTTCAAGAGAATAAAAAGGTAGATATACAGCAATTGTGCTCCTCTTGCACCAAGGAATGTATGGCAGTTTATGTTTTGTGTTGATAAATTAGTTTTTCGCTTTTGTGCAACATCATCTATCTATCTATCTATCTATCTATCTATCTATCTATCTATCTATCTATCTATCTATCTATCTGTCTGTCTGTCTGTCTGTCTGTCTGTCTGTCTGTACTGTATTAGGTAAGAGGCCATTTCCTTTGTTATATATATATACGTACTGTATATACTGTATATCTTAAGTCTAATTGGAGGTCATAGCTCTAACTATCCCAGGAAGCACAGGGCACAAGGCAGGGAACAAACCCAGGTGGGAGGCCTGTCCATCTCAGAACACACACTGGGGCCAGTTTTGGAGTTACAAGTCACAATCCTATCTTTTGGAATGTGGGAGGAAATCCCATGCAGACATTGGGAAAACATGCAAATTCCACACAGATAATGACCATGCACATGATTCAAGCTGAGGATCCTGCATCTGTGAGGAAGTAGCACCAAACACTGTGCTGCACATATTCAAAATACTTTTGCCCCTCCTTGTTACCCTTGTTAATCAACTGCAGGATTTGGAAATATAATTTTAAGGCCTATTTGTGTTTCTTTAATTTGCCAGCTGCACTTTATTGTAATTTAAAATGGCAAGTGAGAATTGTACTGTACTATGTACATGTAACACTACTACTATTACTACTAACATCATTACAAAAATGCAATATCTCTCCTCAACCATTCCCTACTTTCCTGTGAAAGTCATCAATTCACTGTTATTAAGAAGAACCCAAGTAGCTGTAAAAAGAGATTACAGTAATACTTGGCCCACACAAAAACACACTATATTATTCAGGTCACACCATTAGCATTTCTTTAGTTGCCCCATTTTAGTCTATTCTGGGAAGTGTGAAAACACATGACTAGACCTCTTGTATTGTTTCAACAGGTGGAGCTGAAAAGTCCTATTCATGATTAATAAAGCTTTTATTTGTTGTTCACTGCAGTTAGGGAAGCATAAGGGTGGTGTCACTACACTTTCAGCTATCGGCTAGAAAGTGCCTAGTATTGTATTCAGAATAATAAAATGTATTGTTTGAATGGAGTAAAGACGGGGAGAGCAGTACCTAATTCTTCACAGTAAAAAATAATAATATTACATCCACCAACATTATCTCTGTTTAATATCTTAACTCAAACAATAAATATAGGCCAACACCATTGGGTCTAAACACAATTCATAGTGACAATAAGTCAGTTGTCCTTATAGAGACTTCTGTCCTGCTTTTCTCCTAACAAGTTCATTAACAATATCATCATAGTCCAGGTAATTAGTTAATTCGCTCTCTATGTCCATGAAAGAGACTTCAAATGTCTAGTAGGTTTGCTTTTCATGAGGGCCCCTGGGCCTTTGGATAACAGGCCTGCAGAGGGATTCATGTATGCTTATCATTAGTTATCAAGTGACTGAACTTCTATCACACTCATGATCGGAGGGATATGCATGGGGGGAATAGCCACACAACTATACAAGGCATACTAACTGTAAAAACAAGGACAGGCTTTGTAAAGGCTATTGTTCAGTTAACAGTAACAATTAGCTTGTACAATCTGGGCAAGATGACCTGAAAACAAGCTAATTCTTTGTTGTATTACTGTAAGTGTTGAACTTTATTGCAAATCTTGTATTCAGATGTTTTCAGAAGTGCACATATAACTCAACTAGTTTGAAAAACTTAATTTTTGAAATTTGTAAAAACAATGATTTTGTATAGTCGACGATTAAAACTCAAAAGAACTGCATTCAATATTAATCTATTTCCAAACATATTGTTTCAGTGTTGCAATGGTTGAACAGTATATTTCCCTCCTGTGAAATGTACAAAAGCACACCAGTGAAGAGGACCTTTGAGTACTGTACTTAGGATGGTGATGCTTGACTGCTAGTTGCATACTACAGACCAATGTGGGAGGGGACATTTTCTTTTTTAAGGCTTTTCTCCATTTTAGTGTTAATGTTTCTGCCATCATTTCTTCCAATTTCTTTCAATAGTTCACTGACAATCTGAATCTTTTGTTCATTTATCTTCCCATTCTTCATTTGTCAGGGCCAAAACTTACCACAACCTGTGACACAAAAGAAAGAAAAAGAACCCATTTGAGGCCACGGAGATAAAAATAAAAAGAGAGAGAAAGCAAAAGACTGGACAAAGAAACAGTTGCCTGCCACATGTATTATTTGAAGCAATCAGACCTCAGTATGGTTATTATAAAGCTGAATCTAAAATTTAAATTTGATTCAAATGAAAGGTTCTTTGTTGTACACTGTCTTTACAGTCCCTGTAATATATCATATACCTTCAAATGTAAAAGAAAAGATAAATCAGAATTAAAATGGAAAAATTTGCATTATCAGACAATTATACCAGCTGAATGATGGTATCATAAACAAAGTTGGGAACTCTGAGTGTGCCTTAAGAATCACATCCTTAGAATCTGAAGAGTTGAGTAGTGAACAAAAGAACCCCCTTCTGGTCTGTCACTTCTTTTCAGACAAAACGATCAGATGTTTGGCACAGTGGTTGGCTGGTAGGTAATAAAGCTAATGGGAAAAATTCTATTTTTATTTTTAATGGGGCTTTTATGTTGTATAGGCTCAATGTGAGAGCTCATCGCAATCACTGCAGCCCTGGAAGACCAATGGTTTTGTGTGGCCACTCCATACACTCCCACTAAAACAACATATTATACTAAAATCATCGCCATGGCACCCTTTATTGAAATAATTCATTTCTGGGGACAATAGAACAAAAGTGGGAATGTTATATAAAAGACTTTGACACTGGAGAACCTCTCTAATTGAAAAAGCCATGATCTAACGTAGGGGTTTTAAATTCAGATCCTGGAAAGCAGTAGTGTCTGCAGGTTTCTTTTTTCAGCCACTTTCTTAATTATTATTCAACTACGGTACTACATGTTGGATGCACATGCAAATGCAACTAAGAATTTTACTCTACCCTGTGCATGTGACAATCCTACTACTACTACTAGTACAGCTGTTTTTGCTATTGGAACACAGTTCTCATGGTTTCATTTAATTTTTTTTCAAGCAGTCAAATAATAATGAGATGCAAATTTGCACCTTTATATCTTTCATACAATATCTTTTTTAATAATAGAGGATGATGGGATAAATATCCTCTTTAATAAAACCCCTGTGTGCGTCCAGGTGTCTGTGTGTGTGTCTTCTGGTGAAGTGCGCATGCGCTGGGCCACACGGCACGTTCAGTCTCTTCCTGTGCATTCCCAGTGCAGAGAGAGAGACAGACACACACACAAAGACAGACACACAGGTGCGCGCGAGACATGCACGCACACACAGGCACGCGAGAGACAGACACACACACAGGCGCGTGCGAGACAGACACACACATACAGGCGTGCGAGAGACAGACGCACACACAGGAGCGCGAGAGACATACATACACACAGGCATGTGCGAGACAGACACACACGCACGCAGGCCCGCGAGAGAGACACACACACACACAGGCACGCGCGTGCATTGTTGCAATGTTACTTTTCTTGGTTGTTTATTAAATTACAGATTTTTCAAATGTTCATTTTTTCCCTGTGCTTAAAAGCCATTTAAAAAAAGTGTTTTTAGTGAGCGGGTCGTAAGGCTATAGCGCCAACTCTTGCAGTGTTAGTTTTATCTGTTGTTCAAGGTTTTCTTAGTGTTATTCAATGTTTTAACATTTAGTTTACTATTACGATGTGCATTCAATGGTGTAATTAACTATATTTGTGATTAAAAACTTAAAAAAATATATATTTACATACAGTTCACATGGTCTGGAATGGATTAATTGTATTTATATACAATCCTATGGGGGAAATTGCTTCGGTTCACGACCAAATCGGGTTAGAACCAGAGTTCTGGAACGAATTATGGCCATGAACCAAGGTTCCACTGTATTACTGTCAGACAAAATTACAGGCATTTTACGGAAATACAAACCAGTATTACTGAGAGAGAAAACTAAAGGCACACAATACAGTGATGCATATTACAGCCACATACAAGGTCCCTTGCCATTTAATATAGACTGTTCCTACTAATGTTTATGCACTACTGTTCTAGCTCCCATTATTGTAACGGGCTTAATGTATAGTATAGGAATAAAGCAAATAGCAAATAAATGACTAGAAATGTATGAAGCAATCAGTTTTGTCTGATGTGATAAATTCTACAGATTAATTGGAACCACACGGATCATCTCCTCTGTTTGGTTAGTTTATGCCATGCTATAGCCCATTGCTGTACATTGTTGCTTGGTAACAAGGGCTTTACCAAATGATTTCCAGATTTTTTGAGAGCTTCTTATCTCAATAGAGTGCTATTTTATTTTTTGATACTTGCTTTAGTGAAAAACATTTTCTACTAGGTTATCTCAGCCTAGGTGACTTCCATACATCTCATTATGGTTTAGCTGCCGGTTTAATAAAAAAAATTGCATTAAAGCATCTGTTTTTTTTATAAAGCTAGTCCATTAAAATTAAGGCAAAAGAAGACTCTTCCTCCAGCAGTAATTGGATACTAATTAAGAACATGGCTGCAATGAAAACCAGCAGCCAAGGCGTCATTCCAGGGTCTGAGTTTGATACACCTGGTCCAACTTTACACATCTTTATATACATTATCAGCATAAACTTGATGCTATTTTTGCAACCAAATTTCAAAATCAATGTCACCTCCTCATAAACCTCCCAGCTAGATATGCAGTTGAGATGGCATGTGATGCACTGTAACCCTCTTGAAAATATAAATTTAGCTTGCCTTTAATAAGAATAGCATGTAAATGAGGTCTAAGAAGAATTCCTAGAAATTTTTAACACTTAACACAATCTAACACCTTAAGATCTTAATCCAATTCAGAGTCATGCAGGAGCCAGGAAACCATCTTAGCAATGCTATGTACAATTCACAGAGCAGCCCTGGACCAGGAGCCAGTCACAGGTCACATACAGTTTGGTCATTTGTGTCATGTGTATCCAGATGTAAGCACATGCAGATACCGGAAGAATGTTCAAACATCATGCAGGCAATAGCTTGGTACATGATTTGAACCCAGAACTTTGAATCTATAAAGCAACAACACTAACAATTGTACCGCTATTATTATCTCAAATATGAAATAGTGATAGATCATTAGGATGCTTCTATTTCCATTTCTGCCATCAGCCAACATACTCTCACCATTTTCTATCCCAGTCAATTCTCATTACAGAAATTCTGAATTGGAGTTCGTTGTAAGAAGTTAAAAGTAATCCACGAAGACATTTGATTGTTTATGATAAGAAACATAAGCCTAAGATAGCATATGGTCAAAAAGTCCTACAGCTGTGACCTGTTCTTTGATGTGCCCTTTTTTAGCTGCAGGTAAACTCACAATTTAGGTCAGTAGCAGGGACTTGAAGAAGTTTTGTGCTGCTGCAATATATTTACAGTTATGGTAATATGGTATGCAAAATTAACCCCATTAAACTGATAATATATTTTACCTGAAGCCAAAATGGTTGACTTGTAAATGTAGAGATGCAGTCAGCAGAGGTAAAGGGGTTAACTTAATAAAACACAGGTCAGGCAAAAAGGAAGCTTTACCTATTAAGGCACATCAATCACACTGGCGTTAGCTTGCTTAAAGTTGTGTCACAAGGCTAAAACCATTACAGTTGTCTGTGTTTGAAAAGTAATCAGTAAAAAGTCTGGCTAAGACTATTAATCCACTTACTATATTTATTACATTGTTTGCCAGGAAGTATTTACCCATTTTTTTTCTAAAATCAAAAACAAAAAGTATTTTAAAAAAATGGACGTGATATACAATCTATTGTATTAAGTACTATAAGAAGATGAGTTAAAGGATTCTTGAACATGATTGATTAGAAAGATTTTTTTTCTGAAGACTATAATCTGTGAATCTAAAGTAAAAAAGATTGAGAATATTTATGAGAAAGTATAAAAAAACTATCAAAGGAGAATGTGAAAAGGATGGCAAGCAGAAAATACACTTTAGAGAACTGAATCAGAAATTACCAAAAAAGAGTTGAGGGCAGGTGAGGTCTAATTGGGGCATATGTGCCAAAAAATAATAGTGTTTATAGGCATTACAAAGGAATATTTGATTTATTGGTGAATATTGTTGCCATTGTAGGCGTGTGCAACAAATTCTCAACATTAAAGTATTTAACCTACCACACCTTATTTGGAGAAACCTTTTGTGTTCTTAAATATTTGGTCTGGATCAAGTGGGAGATGAAGAAAAGAAATGTTTGTCCTTTGACGAATATTTGCAAGTGTAACTTCAATTAGATGGTAAAACAAGATGAATCACTTGAAAGAGCTTGCAGATGTCCGGTCATCTGGTTAGAATATATTGTAAAAATGAGACTTAATGTACGAGAAGGTGATTCTGCACGGAAACTTATTGACCTTATGGAAAAATCAGGTAAATATAAAATAGTATTAAGATACATGCTTTATGTCTTAATCTGAGCCTTCTGACTGATTTGTCCTCAATGGCATAATCAAAAAGACACTGCCATGTAGTATTAGAATGAAAGAGCATTTTAAAGACAAGGGATAGTGAGGGATTTTGGTATTGAGAAGACTGGAAACAGAGAATTTGGAATTTACAGCTATGTAAATCTGTAGCTTTTAAGATAACACTTAAGACTTCGTCATCAACATTTTGAACCTCTTGTAATCTGTACGTCATGTGTATTGGAAAAATAGGAGTGCAGTAGTCAAAATGAGACAGAGTGACATTTTCACATTATGAAAGTAGTAGAATCACACTCTGAAAATGTTTTGTAGCTGAATTACAAAGTAAAACATATAAAGAATTATTTTAAAGAGTTCAGCTTCATTTTGCCTTACTTTCTATTTTACCTATAACAGAAATGCACAGAGAGCAGAATATGATTATTATATTTTAATCTTCAAATGTATTTGTTTCCCTAAACTTGATTAAGTGTTGTATTATTTTAAGCATACTAGTCAGATAATGTATGTTTCTAAAATATGCTAAACAGTTCTTTACCCAGGAAAAGCAAAAGGCACACCACTATATGAAAGAACATACTAATTCTCCTAACATCATTAATGCTTTATACCACAAATGGAAGCATAACCTTCCAATAGATAGCAGTACAAATTTCATATTAAACTATTCAACTGTTAAACCGGTCTGACTTAGAAAGCTTCCATTGTAAGATTTCAATCAAAATACTAAGATCTGAGTGGTTGATGAACAAAAATTTGTTTACAAATGTAGGAACCATAATCAATTACGTTAACCTTTCCTTATGATCTAATAAAATGCCCTTGGTTGCTTTGTGTAAATGTCACAGAATGAAAATTATGCTATGGATAAATATATTAGGAAGCAAAGCCCAATAACTGGATTGAACCAAAACTAAACATATTCAGAATGTTAGTAGTCCAGTGGCCATTATTTACAATGTATGCAGTATAAATATATTGTATAAAATTAAAATGTATTCATTGATAAAAAGTAGTATTCATTTGGTGTGGGATTAAGTTTAAGCTCTTTTATACCAAATGATAAAGTGAATACATTAAAATTAAAATCAAAAAAGGAAAACACATTTAATTTGTACCTCAAGCTGATATACTGTAGTGTATAGTCAGGAGCCATTATGCAAAAAAATTAGTTTGTTATCTGAATATGTGGTAAGACAGAATCTGCAATGTCCTGGGATACCATGATGATCAAATAACATTATGAACCTGATTTTCTTGAGTTAAGAAGGACAAGTGTATTTTACCCTAAATATTTTATCTTACGAATAATGTGTCTTTGTTTCCTATCATTATATCTGACCGATGTGTTTGAAAGTTCCAATGTGTCATTTAAGGAACTGCTTTTGGTTTTCTAAGTGCATTAGCTACCATTGGCTAAACTCAAAGAGTGTCTGACTGTCTATTTAGTATTTTGCTCTTACTTTTAAGCATTCTGTAAATGTAACATGTCTCAACGTAAATTGTATGTGCTGTGGATCCATTTCACTTTACACATGGAAATACCAGGGAATGGATTGTGATTGAGATACCAGCCCCCAATGTAAAGACTTGCACTTCAAAGTTCTTTTGGCATGCAGATGAGCATGGCAGCCTTTATAGATCATATCTTTAATTACTTTCATGTGATGACTCAGTTTCTACAGAGTTTTATGTCTTCCTGCATTCCAGGGCAGACTGTCCATCTACTATGCAAACTGAAACATTACTGAAGAGAAGTGGGTTTTTGAATTTGCCTACAGGTGTGAGCAACCCTGAAGAAATGCAAGAGCATCACCTCAAACTTCAAACTTTATATTGTTGCCATGATGACAAGATATGCAGGTGTTGATTAAAGAGAGAAACCTACAAGACAGGAGTGGGAAATGAAGAACATTGATGAAGATGACAAACACCACAAGATGCAGAGTGCATGACTGTCAACTCACAAATTATTATACTGAATTGCATTTACCTGTCTGATAGTAGGTCCCTTTGTGGAATTCCACCACACTCCAAACAACACACAGAAGGCAAAACACAAATAGAATTGGTAGTTAAATTAACTAGAAAAAAATCAAAGGTTTGGACATAGTGGGAACACAAAGCACAAACCAGGAGACACATAGCAACCCTAAATGATCTCTGGGCCCATCTACAGTAAATGGGGGTGACTAGCCCACTTGCATATCACAAAACACTACACACTTACCTCTTAATTCTCACTCTCCTCCCAGATACTGGCCCTTTTCCCCTTGCAAGTTGAGTCTTACACACCAACTCTCCTTTAAACTTCAAACTCAATTAGCTTTTGGCTATGAGACAACTTTAAACTCGGTCTTGAATTTATCTTCCTAAAAGCTTTGAAATCACTTTTGAGATCAGCAAGGAAGGCTGGAACCACTCAGTTATTTTGTGTATGCAGCCATCACGCTAAAATAATTCATTTGTTGTCTGTTTCTGTAATTTGCTGTTTGTCTTTGAATTATTTCCTTAGATCTGTATGGAAGTAAAGCCCTTCATCTCCAAATTGCATTTAGTCATTGGAGAGTGATTCTTTCTGTCTATATGTTTAATAGTTCCTTGGCTGAAATAGTACCAAACTCAGATTACACTTTCACTAAAATTCTAAAAGGCCACATCTTACAATATTCCTGACAGGACATAACAATTCCAGAATTGTCATCATATTATTTGGGTGTTGTTCTGACAATGAGTTGTAAATGATTCTTGCAGATTAATAATTATTACTGTATTTGAATCAGTTTTTACAGCCAGACTAGGATATATTCATCTCAGCAGACCAAGTTTTTAAGTGTATGTAGAAAGATGAGAATATATTTTTGAAATGTTGCCATTGTCACTTTGTATATGTTTGCTGTGTTCCTTGTTGTCATCACTAATAGCTGAAAAGAGTGGTTTGGGGATTTTTGTCTACAAGATCAACCCAATTATACAGAAAATGGCGTGAACCCAAAAAATAAACAGGCAATCTCACAAAATACTATTGTTTGACGGAAATAATAAAAAGGAAAGATGCAAACGTAATAAAATGGAAGAGAAGTGTGAAGTTAAGGTTGTAGGATGCCTTTCTAAGGAAGAAAATGTTAAATGAAAAATACAGTAAATGAATAGAAATTTACTACAGTACATTTATCTTAAGCCAGAAGAATTTCTACATACAAAACCACAGAAGATCATCACATTTGCTTCTTTTAGCTTACTTCTTGCTTTGGCTCCTCTCAATGTCATATCTTGTCACTTGGTAACATGGTTTCTTTCGAGAGCTTTCTATTTAAAATTTAAAACCTCTGAGTATTTGAAGTCTGCTTTTGTGACTAAACTCTTAGAATTCTAAAAATCTATGATTATTTATATACCACTGTTCTCAATTTGTTCTTTCAACCTGTACTTTCATTTAGCTGTAATTCTTTAGTTTGTTCTCATCTAGCTTGTACTCTAACTTACTTTTAGGAACCAACAATTTCTGAATATATCTATCTTTTCTATTATTGCAGTTGTAAAGCATTACATTGCATTTTGGGGCACATTACTCACATAAGGCATTCCCATTGATATGTTTCTAGTTTTATTGGTTGGTTAAGTCCAGTTCTTAACTCTTTCAATCACTGCTTCTTTCTTACTTTCTGTCTCTCGTTCATTTTTACCTTTGATTTACACTCCTCGCTCATTGATGATAGCCATAGAATGTTCAGAATAACATATAGAATGACATTTTCCACATTATTCCTGGGGAGGGATTAGTCCTTCGAAGATTTTCTTTTATTTGTGGGAGAACAAACATAGTGGCAAGCTTTTTGGTTTGAATTTCTTCCATTTCATTGAAACTTTGCACAGAAATATTGGTTATTGTTATAGAAAGGAGAAAATACACTTGGCTTAACTATGGAGTGTAAACAGGCATATGAGCTCTGTGCCTGATGGAAAATCAACGGAGGCTATGCAAAAATCTTCAAGCCATGTCTTGAAGTCCACACCTCTGTTCTTAGAGACAAAGCAGCAAGCAACCTAATGCATGAGGGCACATCGTGAGCCTCTATTACAAGCACTTCACATCTGAAATTAAAAGTGGAAAAAAAAATCCAAAGTGCAACAAATTGCTATGTGTTTATGATTTTAACTCCGTGTTCATTCACCTTTAAACTTTACCCATCCTGCTTTTTTTTGTAAAAATCTTGTACAAAATTCAAGACAAAGATTATCATTACATTAAAGTGTACAGTCCTAGATTCTTTCACAGAATTCAGAAGTTTGACAGCAGACATCTGTTCTTTTTTATTACCGTATATAGTCATGTATAAGTCGGGTCTTGAAACCCGAAAAATTTATCATAAAATCAGACCACAACTTATATGCAAGTTCAAAAATGCAACACTTATATATTTTTTTTTACATCTTCTTGCTTTCTCCAGTCTTGCACCAGTTTCTCAGGTCCATTGGATTTTGTTGCAGCAGCACAGTTACCAATTTCTTACGCCACTTCAACAATTTAATTTAAAACCAGCTTTATATTTTCTTCTGATCGAACACTCCATCGTAGATAAGGGATGCTCTTACGATAAAGGTGTATGAGGGTGTGAGATACAGAAAACACAAATCAGTGCAAGCGTCATTTCGGAATAGTTTGGGCATTACCGTGTGGTCAGGTAGGCACAATATATAGAAAAAAAAGGCAGTGTGCTCAATGGTTACTATCTCAGGTAGGGGTTAGCATATCATAATCTATTGTACCAGTAGCGTGAGTTTTCAACTTATATGATCGAAATTATAAAATACCAGAAATTATACAGTAAAATCAAGTCCAGACTTATCCGCGGGAGAACTTGAACGTGAATATATACGGTATTAAAGATTTTTAGATGTTATTAAAAACAAACTAAAATGATGAGGTTTGGACTTTAATATTAAGATGTGAAATAGAAGTCTAATTGAAAGGTGACTTATGGCGAGAAAGCGGAAAAATGCTGAATAAAGCTGATTTCATAAACACCTAAATTCCGAACACTAATAAACTGAAATATGTCACTGACCTGAATTTACGAAATCTGAGCAAATAAACCGGAATTCTTAAGAATGTCAACTGTCCCTCATTTCAGAGGTTTGCTCTTACTGTAAAGATTAGAGGGACTTAAAATATATGTGCTTCTAATGAAAGAAATGGCCTGCGTGGTTATTGGCATCTTTACTAGTGAGTCAATTATGTACTGTTTGGCTATGGATGTGCTTTTTATTTGCCATTATCTAACAACTTTGCATGACAATTATTTTAATTGTTTTAAAGAGCTCATTATCTTTCTTCATGTACCATTGCTGAATGAATTTCACACATTTCTATTTTCTTATTTGTGTATGTTTTAGCTTTCAGACGATTGACTATGTTGTCACAATGGTGCATTGCTTAGCAGGGACACTTGGTGTGAATCTCAATTATTGTCATTGTGTATGTGGGTATTTTTCCTGTCCTTTGAAGGGTTTTCTAAAAGTTCATCCTTAGGTTAATTGTTCTCTTGTCACAGGGGGTTGGTATATGAGGGAATAATGGCTGCAGAAAATGGGGCTTTGAACACATATGTGAATAAAAAATTATAAGTCAGTCATTTCAAGCAGAAAACTAATTTTGCCACATTAGAAATGTCTTACCAATATGTTTAAATCAATTTAATAGTACCTTGAAAAAAAAGTATTGATTTATATAATAACGTGAAAACATCTGGATAATTCCAAAAACTCAAACACTGGTATACATATGTTGCATCATTTTATTTATATTTAAATAACTTTTCTTATTGTATTCTGTTCATATGGTAGATTTGGACAGCCTGTTATTCAAAGGGTGACATTTCCATTAGCATTTTGGAAATAAATGTTGAAATACAAATGGAGTAAATTATTGAGTTTTTTCTGATTGTTTAAAAAAGTCCTTCACTCTTTTGTAACTTTTTAAATTTTTTTCATTCGTTTCCAGTTTCTCTTGATTTCCTTGAGGTAATTTCCTTTGAGCTCTGCCTTTAACCTGATCAAACTTTCCTCTCTCCAGAGATAACAAGGGCTATTTTGCTGATTGAATACATCATATTCTGCTTTGTTTTGGTTTGGTATAGGTATTTTTGTTAATCCAGCATATTCACTACTAAATCAGTTTGGTTCTTGTAGTAGCCATTAATATATTGTTGCATTTTAAGTACAATATTACTTACTAAATGTTGTCTTCCCTCTTCTTTCTGTGGTGCTACCTGATTCTGATTTACCTGACTTTATCTTAAATACAAAAGATAAAATGTTTAAGAGGCTTTTTGTTGTTCATGGAAGAGTGTGATATCCTTTTAACGAGAATGATTTTTGTCTTACAGAGCTTTTTGGGCTCTTGTCTTGGATATGTGTGATTTGACCGTTTTCCAGTGTTTTGTAGTAAAGCATGTTAGCCCGTTGGGTTCAGAAGTCACAGCTTTGCAGGTGCTACTGTCTGACATTTCCTGTTTAAGGAATTACTCTGAGTCCTGTCATGGCTTTGAAACTTACTTTGGTGAGTCAGCTCTTAGTGTTTCAGCACTCTTTGATCCTTTGTGTCCCAGACCACTTGATGTGTTATCTCAAGCTAGGATCTTTTTAATACCAAGTATGTCTGCTGTTAGTTTTGAATCAGACTGTCTATAATTTGTCCCCACTTCTTTAAAAATCCCTAATATGCTCCAAATAATGTAGAAGGTAAAAGAGTTAAATCTTTACTTTAAGACAATCTCTTCATATATGACGTGTAGTGCTCACTGACCTCTAGAGGTTGCTAGATATCCAGACTTGTCACAGTGATCATCTAATCTGCTAAGTCTTCTTGAGCCCTATTTATTTTTTAGGCTGGATTTTCAGTGTTTTCCTCAATGCCATTCCCAAAATGAAATATTTTGATTCATTCAGGGAATTCAATAATGGCTATGGCACTGACCAGTCAAGACTAACATTCTTACTTTAGAAACCATTTTGTCTTTTAATTAAGTAACTAACATACCTACATGGTCTATTTATGTTTTTTAAAATAAAATATGAAGTTATTTTTGAAAATGTTGCAACAATATAAAAAGAGAAACAGTGTATGGATTTCTTACCATTAGGCTTCTTAAATGACCCTGTCACAATCACATACTGTAGTGTAATCAGTTTTATTTAATTAATTTCATCTCATTCAGACATACTTGTAAATCAGGGCCGAAGTAATATAGGCAGGCAGCCAGGCAGTGTGACCTTGCATTTAAGGCATTGGAATAAAATCTACAGGTTCACACCACTGACTCACTGTCTTGTTTTGAACCAGGGGAAGAAAAAAGTAACTTGTTATGATGTGTAAGACACTTTGGGTTATAGCATCAAGTAAATAAATGAAATTCATGTATACAATTCCCAAACAGTAAGTGATGCCATGATTTGTCAGCAGATCTGCACAGTTAATGACCAACATATAAATAAGTCAAAATATTTAGTTAATTACAATAAATCATTTATCTATCCTGCTTAATCTGTTTCTGGTCATAGAGGTTGGAGTCTGTCCTGGTCACTCTGGGCACAATGTAATAATCAACACTTACTCATGTGGGCTTAATTAAGAGATGCTAACTAACATGAAGGCACAGGGAGAATCTACAAACTCCACAGACACACTGGACAGCTTTTGATCCCAGAACTCTGCAGCTATTCACTGTATCACCCTTAAAAAGTGTCATATTTGCCCCACTTCTAAAATACTTTGTAATTATTTTAACTTATTTTAACAACAGTGGTTTTTACTTTGATACATTAAACAAGCCAATGATTGATCTTTCTTTCTTTCTTTCTTTCTTTCTTTCTTTCTTTCTTTCTTTCTTTCTTTATGTTTACCTACGGTACTATCATGAATGTTTATTTTTTGTTATTTTGTTCAGGACACTCCTGTGCATTAGCATTTAGATGTATTCTTCTGGCTGAAATCTGTTTGAGTCATCAAAGACATTCAAGTCATCATTACCCTCTTAATTCTGACCACTGGGCTGCACTATTACCATTAATTGAGAAAAGAGCTGAAATGTTACTATCTTCCAATATTTCAAACTCTGAAGAACTGAAGCACTGAAAAAAAATGTCATTACTTCATTGCAGTGGTATTATACTGACAGTCATTTACTATACAGGGGGTCCTCGGGTTATGACACAGTTCCGTTCTTACAACAGTGATGTAAGCCGAATTTTGGTGTAAGTCGAAACACACTCTAACCTAAGTCACTTACCAATCTTAACACATTTGCAAAATCATAATCTAGAACATAAAAACACAAAATCTAAGCCACAGAAAAAGGAAAAGGACATAAATATACTGTACTGTAGTAACAGAAAAAATTAGTGTAAAAAAAAATCCTTACCTTTATTCCTTCTCATGTCTCAATTTTTTAAAGTTTTTATGGGAGTGAGCATTGTAAACTCGAAACGTTGTAAGTCGAAACTTTGTAACCCGAGGACCCCCTGTAGTTTAAATGTTGCCTCCAATGCACATCATAATAGTTTATATATATTAAATGTGCTTATTTCAAAATATAATTGCAAACAAATAATGTATGGTGTATTTTAAATTGGGTGACACAGTGGGTAATGCTTCTAAATCACAGTTCTACAAGCCTCGGCTCAGATTCTAGCCCAGTTTCTGTCCATGTGGAGTTTGCACATTATCTCTGTGGGTTTCCTTCTGTTGCTGTGATTTTCCCTTCACACTCCAAAGTATGGCAGTTGTTAGCAGAGGTCTCGGGCTCCATCTTTAGCCCTTCCTTTAACATGAATTTTGCCCCTGGCCCTGTCCTGTTGGTGTTTGTTGCTATGCAATCTTTCTAATGTTTCAGGTAAGAGGCTCTGAAAATAAAGAAGGGAGCATAACTAGAGGTTTTTACCATAATATTGTGTAATCTTCTTTGTAAAAACCTTTAAGTTCAGTAGATTTTTTTCCCTGAGTAGAAGTGTTTTTTACTTTTGTTTTTTCCTTTTGATATCTATTCCCGATTATGTTTGGACCAATGCCTACAAATTCTAATAAAATACACTAAAATTTTACCTTTTTGACAAATTTTCGGTCCTTCTTGATTGTCTAAGTCTGCAATCCAAAAATGGTTTGCTTCAACATCTGCACTTTACAGGGCAATGTGTGTCACAGTCCTGTGACGTGATTTTTCCTACATGGTAGTCAGTGCTGTGTATGTTCCTGCTTTCATGAGTATTAGGTCATTTATTCATTGTACCTGGTTAGTGTGCATCTAAAGCTTAATTATCTGGATTAATTATCAAACAACTCAAAAATGTGATATAAGTGAGTGTGCTTGAAATGACTGAGTTATAATTTATTAACCACATATGAGTAGAAAAGCCCCATTTTCAGCACCCCTTACTTGAGTGTTTTAATGGTAATGGCTGGTTTCTTGTCCAGGGATGCATAATCCTGTCATGACAGATTCTCACCTTCCTAAAACCGTAATTTAAAACTCTAATTAGACCGTTATTTACCAAAATATTGAAGTATTTTTTTATTTTAATAGCTGAAACTATTTTGGACACTAGGCATAACTGAAGCACTTGTACACTTCTTCATCTATAAATGGTATAAACCTTTCTCTAATGTACCTCACTGTATACACCTTATTAAGGAAATAAAAAGTTATTTTGTTTTTACATATACTGAAAATATAAATACCAAAAAATATGGACGCTTTCATTCATACTAATTTCTAAAACATGACTTTTTCCATGTGGAGTTGAGCCATTACACAGTAGATTATCTTTTCAGAATTAATCTTCTCATGTTGGAAGGCATAGAAAAACAACTATAGATAATGTGAGTTGCTTCAATGAGATATTTTTAGTTGGAGATAATGGAAACATCTAAGTTTAGAAATGATTACCACTTTGCTACCCCTCAGGATATCCTTATGGAATACATGAAACCTATTTCATTTTTTTTTTGCTTTTTTTTTTTTTTTTTGTTTTTCAAATGCTATGAGTAAGTTTCAGCCACCATTACAGCAGCTGATAGATAGTTAAACTACTTTTTTCAGAGAGAGTACAACTTACACATTTTCTTCAGATAACAAAAAATCATTTTCTTTCAACATGTCTCCTCTTGCTTGATATCCTTCCCATTCACTTGCTAAGTCTTTTTTTTTTAAACCCAGTTAACTGTCGGTTTCTAGGGTAAAAAAGCCCTCTGTGTCTTTGTACAAATTGCATAATATCTCCAGTACGTTGTCAGGGGCAAGTTATAACGGGTGCATATGAGCACTGAAATTCATAAGAAAATATCTTAAAATGTGAACATTTACTTTAAAGATTGAATAGATTTATGCTGCAGTAATGAAAAAATGAGTAAAATGTACGCCTTGATTCCTTGAGAGTTTGTTTGATCATTATTAGTATCATAGCTTAAGTAGGTGGTTGCCAAAAGTACACAATTTACAATACGCATCAAGTAGGAGTTTAGTAAAAACACACAAATTTAAACTTTTTTTTTCCACTTCCTCATGTGACGAAGCAATGACATCAATGCAATATTTACTGATAATAAAGTATTCTTTTTTGTACATAAACACAATTATGTGTCAGTTTCCAAAAGGTCAGAGACTAATATAAGCATACAGTGTGTAAACTACGCGCCATCTGGAGTTTCCGCAGAGGAACCCAATTCATTGTGGTGACTAGTTATTCAAACATTATTACAACTCTAAGAATAAACATGTTTAGAGATTTACAATTCATCATGTATTTGGTATTCTTATTTAAAAGTTTAGTAAAGTAATAAAAAGATAAAACCACAAATTATTTTGATTCCTTAACTTTTTATGATGTAGTGCAAAAAATAAACTAGTATTATCTTGCTCTCAAAAAATGTATAAAACAAGGGAATATGGTAATAAATCTATCTAGATGTCTGTTAATAGCAGAAAACTGAAAATCTTAACATTTGAACATCTTTCCCACAGGCTATTTTCTGAATTCACATTTTCTGTAATAGGTTTGTGAGGATCCAAAGCTTTTATTGGCAGCATTAGGCATAAGGCAAATATGTTTGGACACTTTAATCCAAAAGAATGTGTGTAAAAATTGAAACAGACTGCTGAAAAGAGGAGCTTAATGAAAACTGTAAAGTGACATAATTTCTGAACAAAATTAACATTCTCAAGATAACATGAACAGAATATGCATGTAACATATTTATAGAATCAATCTACAGAATATCCCATGAAGAGAAAAAATCCTTTTATGTTTTTGATGTACCCATATACTCTATTGTGAAAGTCAGTGGACATCAAATCCTGAACAGTTACTGTATGTTGCCATTTTGTTCTAAATGTGCTCCCCAGTCATCCCTTTTTCATGAACCTACTTAAACCAGTTTTGAGGATGCAAGAAGCCAGAGCCAATCTCAGGAAATAAATTTGCCCTGTGAAAGGAACCTACCCAGGATGGGGTGCCAGTCCATCACAGTACAGCTCACTAGGTCAGTTCAACAGGACAAGTTAACCTGATGCACACATATTTTGAAATGTGGGAGTAACATTGAGCTAACAGGTTCCATACAGTGCTGCCTCTGGATGTTCTATTACTACAGTTCATAGTAGTTCTTGTTTTTAAAGGGTTAGGCATTCAGTAAATCTTTCTACATCCTAAACCTATCCTAGGACAGATTCCAGAAAACCATCATAGAAATATTTGACATACCAAAAAGGAAATATAAACTCAGGCTGCTCCCCCAACCTCCCAAATCATGAGCCTTTCCTAATATATTGACCATCTAAAAGCAAGTCCTCAGAATGAAAACCTTGAGATAAACCAACATGTAGGATGTAAACTTAACTGAATCTGGAAATATTTTCTCCAGATTTAGGTGGTGGTTAAAAGCCCTAATTAAATTTTTGTATATGATCCTTTTTACTCTTACCCATTACTTTTTGAAGTGGTAGTGTGTCCATGTTTTGTTTTGTGATGGTGCACTTAATTTAAAAATTAAAATTGATGTATCCATTGAAATGAATTAAGTGGATTTTGAGAATGTATATTTGTATTAAAAAAACAGGAGAATTACAAATATTTTTGGTGTCTAACTGAAAATGTCTAATACGGTAGAGGGATCCATCCCCTCTTTCGATGGTCCTTCAAATAACAACTGGAGCTGGGGTGGAGTTATTGGTCTTCTGCTGATTTTTGTTCTTCCTGGCTAAAGGTGAAAAAGAAAACAAGTAAATCACTGCATAATTCTAGGCATTCCTATAACAGTCAAACTTAACCTGCACATTTCACAGTATGTATGCTATATGGATATGTGGCTACAGGAACCTGACCACGGTTCACGACCAGGCCATTACGCTTGGGGTGTTTGCACCTTGCATTGTCAATATGAATCTGCTAATAGCAGTAATCCTGCTGAGGTTTTCACAACCAGTAGTGTCCCAGGTATATTAAAAATGGACCACCACGCAAAAAATATTCTGCCAAAAATGGCCCTGTTATTAGAAACTTAAAGGGGTAAAAGAGGATGATATAACTTGTACAGATTAACAGATTGTCAAGAGTCAGTCAGCTGATAGTCAAGTGCAGCAGCTTGCCCCAAGAATCATATAACAACACACAATATGTACTACCTTGTTACAAGTGTAACATGGCAAACAATGAACCAAGTAGGCTCCACTTATTTCAAAGTAAAAAAGTGAAATTGCAATAGACTATGGAATGTTAGAAACTGAAGGAGTCCAAAAAACATGTTCTTGTTTGTTGGTTCACACTGATGGAGGGACTAGACCTTAGTGAACAATGACACAAGTCCATAGGTCCATCCTGTTAAATGATTACAGTGCAAGATGGGATTGGAAACATTGAGTATAGTTTTGTGTCACACATTGAATCCTATGAGAGATCTGAATGTCACGGAGTATCTGAAATTGGCTGTTGATCATGTATGTGTATCCCTTCTTAGCAGCAGTGTACCCATGTGCAGATTTTATACTTCAGTAGATTAATGCTGAATGCCATATGGCTACTGACCTCCTGTAATAGATCCTGGCACATGAGGGTTACTTTACCTTAAAGCATTGGCCACCACAGTCACTAGAACTTAGGTGCTTTGAACTTCTGAATGGAGTGAATGATATTGATTCTGTATCCATCACCAACTAAACTGCAACTTTCATACACATTGAATTAAGAGTGATATATTATTTTTTGTATGTGTTATACTAGTTGGTGGCTGTTTATATTCAGTAATTGCAGTAATAATGGCCTAGAATCTTTTTTTTTTTTGCCAATGAGTTACTTTTCCTTAACGTTGCAAAGAAATTCATGTTGGCTAAATCATTTTGTCAGTTTTTTCAATAAAATATTCATGGCAATAATTTTTAGCTATTGTAGTATATCTCATACTATTGTTGTTGTGTAATCAGGAACACATGAATCCTTAGGGTCAAATTATTGTATTATCAGATTTTCTAATTTTTCATCTTAAGACATTATTAACATAACAAACCTCCTTGTAACAATGATAATTATGACAATTCTTGGTATATCAAATTTCCTTTCAATTTTTTTAAAACTTTGTTTAGTTTATAGAATGGCCCATGTTTACATGTCTAAATGAAATGCTTATAGTGTGACTGAAAGTCAGAATTGCATGAGTCACTTCGAAATGTTGGGGCACCAGCTGGGTGTCCCCATTTAATAAAGCAAAGTAAAACAAAAACTGTGTGTAATGGCACCAACAAAAAAAGCCCACCGAACAAAATGCTCCTTGATTTAGGGAGGTTTGGACAACATGATGGACCTTGCTCCAAGTTGATTTCTGGGTCCAATATCAGACACTATCCTCTGGGGAACGTTTGGTCTTATAGAGCCCTGCCTTTCACTCACTGGCTTCTTGGAGCTGTGGGTAGAAAAGAAGAGACAGAGTGAGCGCCCTCTCTCGTTCTAGAGTGGTATCACTTATGTCAGCAGACCCAGGAAGATGATCCCCAGGTGTACATGCATAACAGCAGGTAAGTTGTAATTTATATTTAAGAAATACTTCCTTATTGAGTTTATTGGGTACTGATCAGAGACTCCTGAGTGAATATAATACATTGCATATGGCTAGATAAATTACACTGTTCCTTGGTGGTGTATTCATAAACCTCACAATACCCCTTTTTTCTTTAAGAGTTCATTGCAAACAGGTGTTATGAATGCAATGCTTAACTGTACTTGTAAAGGACATCATCTTCACAATACTACACCTGCCTCAATCATCGCTAATAATGGAACAGTGACTCCACATTACTTATTACAGTAGACTCTTGAGAGCTTTCTGAATATTAGACATACTAGTCTTATGCCATGTATCTTTTATAAGTAAAACTATTACAACTAATGCTTTATCTACTTAATTCCTTTCATTACAGCCCTCACTTAGCTTGTCCTTTGATAAAACAATGCTTAAAATGTGATAGGATTACAAGAATATGTACTATTAATGGAGTGAAAAATCAAGCAAAATGACACCTTTTATTGGCTAACTAAAAAGATTACAATATGCAAGCTCTCGAGGCAACTCAGGCCCAAATCTTGCCTGAAGAAGGGGCCTGAGTTGCCTCGAAAGCTTGCATATTGTAGTCTTTTTAGTTAGCCAATAAAAGGTGTCATTTTGCTTGACTTTTCACTACGTTCATAATGGCTAACACGGTACAACACCCTAGTACTACTATTAATGGGAAAGGGTAACAACTATTTCTAAATATTTTGACATAAGATAAAATATGCATATTAAACAATTGGCAAATGTTGCTTCTTTCAGGTACACCTCATTGGGAGTTGAACTCGGGACAAAAATGAAAACACACTGTTAGCAGGTGAAGAATGAATGTGCCCATCACCAAAGTTATGTGTCTTTATGAGAATTAGTTTATTCTTCAGAGAGTTTTAAATGATATGAAACTAAGAGTTTTTTTGGAGTCGAGCTAAGAACAGTTAGATTTAAAGTAAGAAGTTTTCTGTTGGTTTCAGCATATGTTCTATATGCCACAAAAGTTTAATTGAAATTGGCCTTGTAGATTTAGTTGGATGTCTGCATCTTCATATATGCTAAATAAATGAAAATGTGTAATATATAGGTATACTTTACATACTTTACCTGCTGTATATAGTTGTGAATAACATTGGGATGGTGGTCACTGTAGAAATAACGGCTATTTGCACGGTTTGTTTCAAAGATACTGTGATAGAGTATGAATGATGCAAGTTATGGCCCCAAATGTTTCAAGTAATTATGGATAATTTATTCCAGCATAATATTTGGATAAAAGTAACACAGCATGTGTTAAACAATGTAATATAAAAATCAAACAGCAGCCTTATCAGCCCATTCTACAATATTCACAGTAAAAGTGTTTTATGAAAGTGTTTTAATATTTTTTGTCAGAGATTACATAATGGAAAATAAAAGATCACAGAAATGTTAGGATATACATTAAAATGAAGTGAAGACACTTAAAAAATTAACCAGTTTCCCAAATCTGTAAGTTACAAGTAATGTTAGGGAAAACAGTTTCTTTTAAAGGTGGCTTTAGCTATAAACTTAGTGTACTTAGTTGGGAGCATTGAGTTGATAAGGAATTAATAATGTGACCCCAAAACAATATTAAATGGAATGCAGCAATAAAAAGCACACTTGCTTGTGTGTCACTGAACGGTTAAGTACAAAATACAAAAGTTCTTTCCACAGGTTTTCACTTCCGAATTTACCAGCAAGCCACCACACTTCTTAGCTCACATCTCCTGGAATCCAAGTTACAGCCCACTCTGCTTACATCTTTCAATACTGGGGCCTATAGAAATGTGATTGCGTTTGGTTGACACAGGTAGGTTATGCTTATATTATATGCATTTATCATTTTCAAAAACACTCACTCCAATTCAGGGCTGTCAAGGAGTAGAGGATTCCAGTAACACATATGTTCAAACGCTTAAAGCTTTAACATTGGTTGGTTGGTTTTCTTCATATCAGTTATATGGAAGGCAGCATCCTCATTCTTAAGCCATATCAATTACATTAAAACATTTAAATTTGAACGGTTAGTCCAGTCGTGGAATCAATAACATAACTGTTAAGAGATGACTTGCTATTCAGATCATGGACAGCAGCTAGTTTGGCAAATGGCTAACTAATCTAAAATTCTAAAGTTTTCTTTTTACTGGATTCGTTTTACTCCAAAAATTATTAACACTTGAAGTACAGAACTGAATAATGTGTTGCAGTCACACCTGCACTAGGTTATATCCATAGATTCTACAATCAGAAGAAAAACAAAACATTCTAAACTTTACAATAACGAGGAGGAAAGTAATGTCAATAGCATAATGTAATTCATTAAAAGATGCTGTTTTTACAGTTAATGTTATAAGAATCTGTTAACAGTTCATGACTAACAGGGCATTACATCACACGTCTTGCAACTGTTTCGGAACTCGAAACCCCCTTGTGACGCCCCTTAGTCCACCTTATGGGAGACATGAAATGATACTGAACCCATAAAATACGTACTAAACCAAGACCCTCTGCACTCCAGAAACGGTGGAGACCTTGAAGACGAAGAGTGAAAATCTAGTTAGCGCACATGGATGGCTCATTTACTATTCATTCATTTCTATTAATGTTTAGATGTAATCTTTGCTAAAACCTCTTAAACAGAAGTATTTCATTTTTCTCTCTCGACTTTTTTTTTTTTTTTAAAACCAGTGTCGCGGTCATGTGGTATACCTCCGAAATACTCTCTTATGTTTCAGCAAACTCTCCACCCAGTGGGACGGGCATCGTGCATGGTTTTTAAGTTTAAAGAACAGGTTGAGAGTCAGCAGGGAGTCATCAAGGATATTTCATTGGAGTGACCTGGGAGACTTCAAAGGCAGTCCAGCTGAACTTTTAACTACGAAAGTAAAAGAAGGACTTCACTGCTGGAGTTCGCACGGAGTGACTTTCGTTTCTTGTTTTTCAACCCCCTCCCAAAAAAATCCGAAGAAATCCGTCTCCGCATTTTTTCACTTTATTCACGGTGAATCAAGAGAAAAAATAGCAGGACAAACGTTGACAATGTCGGATATAAAAAAGCCCAAGGGACAAGGTAGAAAAAAGGGAAATAAGAAGGCAGGCAAGGAAACAAGCGAGCCGGTTGCCACGGAAGGGAGTTCAGATCCAGGTAAGTGGGCACGTGTGTTAAGAGTTGCCGAGCACGCGCACCGACCGACTCGACCTTTTTCATTTTAACTTTTTTTTTTTTATTAACTTTTCACTCATTTTCCAAGCACTGTGGTTTTGAGTGTCACGCACGAAACTTTCCACGTTTTCTGTCAGTCCTCCTCCTCCTCCTCCTGTCAGGGTCGGGCTCTGAGACTTCCCAGGTATTCCGGACGGCCCACAGTGCCGCGCAGGTGTCGCTGAGAGGGCGCCTCTACTAGCTGTTCGCTCCGCGCCCAGGTGCCACACACACACCCACTCTCCCCTCTGCTACGGCGCCCGTGAATTCGGAATGCCCGCGCACGCTTATTGCGTGTCTTGTACGTGGGTTAGTATGCAAACCTTATGTTGGCCCCGTCTCTGTTGCACGCATTTATAATTACTTATCGCCTTCTAGTGGCAACAGGTTTTTTATCAAGGTGGGAAAGAGCAAGTCCCGGCACGAACGCCTGGGAATTATCTTTTAGTGGCGTTTCCTTGTGGTTTCAAAGTAAAAGTTTTTTTCCTGCAGTTGTTCAGCATGCACTTGTCACGGAAGAATAGAGTATGTTACATCATCCATAAATGTGCCTACTGATCGCAGAGAAGTCAGAGCAATGAGAGACCGAAGGCCACTTGATCCATTCCTTGAAGTCGTCGCACAGGCACTCGGAGAGCGCCTATTTCACAATAACGCATATGTGAGAAAGAATTAAAAAAAACTCCCCCGGAGACATACTTGTACTGTATGTGTGTGGCTTACAGTAAGTGGATACAGTGTCGGCAGGCATTGTGATTGGTCTGTGAGCTTCAATCTTTAAGGCTGTATGTTTAACCAACTTACCAGCCTCACCTCGTAACCCCGACTGGGCAGGCTACTTAACCTACTCGCTGTAAGGATGCGCAAATGTATACTGCGCTTGGGAAATATTTTATTTTCATCTTTAAAGGCACCACACGTTTACACGTTAACTGATTGTTAAACACAAATAGCTGCAACATCACAGTCGTAGTTGTCCAGATTTTCAGTTCCAATCCCACTGAGCGTGGTGTGTGTAAAATTTTCTATGTTGTCTCATATCCAAAAGAGATACACCTTCAGTTAATTGAAGACTCTAAAGTGAACGTGCAAGAGTTGGTTGTAATGGACTGGCATGGATTCCAGTACCCCAAACCCTAGATAATCTGATTAAAAAAATAAATGGATGGGTGATTGTATTTGGATCGGGTGTACACATTGTGGTTTAGCAGTGCTGTAGTAGGTGCAAGTTTTTGCTGTTTATTTTTTTAATATAAGACTGATTTGGATGTTAATGATTATGTCATTGTCTCTTAGATCTATATGTCATGTACTGTCCATATCAGTGCTCTGTCAGAAATCTGATAAAAGTTGAATGGTGCTGGTTTGACTTATCTGTAAAAGTTATGAGCATGCACAATGCATTCTCAACTTTTTATGCAGTACGTAAGAGTCAGTAAATCTTTTGATTTTCTCAGTTTCATTTTAGTTTACTTGCTTGCTAAAATTTGGGTCTTTTTTCATAGCCGGGTAGCAGTTAGAAAAGTGGTGTTAAGTAAAATACAGTAACTTGTTTGATACTAGTTGAGCCTTTGCAAATTCTTATTAAAGTAACTAAAGTCGGTGTTGAGAGAGAAAAAAAATGAAGGAATGGGTACTGATACAAAAATGATCACAAATTTGACTAATCTAGTTTGTTCCATAAGAAAGAGAGTATCAAAATGTCATCTATGACAACTACAAGGGGCGAGCCAGCCACTCAACCCAACACAGACCGACACAGGAGGCACACTTATAAAAGCACAAGTGTTTTTTTATTTTGTTTCTTTATTTGTGGGCAAAGCCTTCCCGTTCCCACAAGTACAACACACAGTCCCTAGCACAGCACACAATAAATCAATTCCTTTCTTTCTTCTCTTTCTTATTCTCCTTCTCGGCAAGCCATGTCTCCTGACTCTGGCTCACAGAGTGATGTCAGCTGGCCTCTTATATAAGGCACTTGGAAGTGCTGCAGGTGCTCGTTGCCCCACTTCTGGCAGTACTTCTGGTGTGGTTGAAGAATTGCCCACATGGGCTCAGGTACAGCTGCAGTGCCCCCTGGCGGCACCCCCGGATGCCAACAGGGCTGCATCCAACTCCATCTACCATGAGGCCCTGTGGGAGTCAGAGGAACTGCTGCCACCTGGGGGGCTGCCATCTGGTGTTTCAGGGGAGATAATGCTCTATCCACACTTTTTAATCCCTGGTCCTTCCAAGGAAGAGATGTCCTGGCCGGGCAAGGGCCCCGGACATCCATGACACACCTAGTTAAATGAAATATTTAATAGCTGGCTCCTGGCTAAAAAGGTGTTTTTGAACACAAACGTACAATATTGAAGATGCTTGTATCAAATAATAGTTTTCTTCGAAATGGTTAAATTGTTTTAACAGATACATTTAAAATGTTAGTAGTCCATCGCAGGGTGACAAACTAGAACACATCTCACAACCACTGGCGCCACTTCAGTGTTGCCCCATGGCCTTGCTCAGGATTAATTGGGCTTACAAAATGGCATGACATGGTATGGCATGTTAATGGGCTTTTGCAGACTAGCTTCTTGTAACCATTGAGGCATGTCTCAGAACTTCACATTTTTAAAAAGTACATTGTGTACCCACAATTTTTGTGTGAACCAAATATGTGGCCTCACAAATGACAAACAATATGATTTCTTTTAATCAGTTATTAAGTTTGATAAGCCATGCTACTTATTATTAAATCTACTCACTCCAGGTCGCTGCTTTCAGATGTCGAAACAAAGTCAAGCTGTAACCTTGGATGGGATACCAACCCATCAATGGGTACACTCATACATATGGGGCCAAGAGTTGTCAATTATCTTATCCTGGACATATCTGGATAACTGTAATGCCAAGATAGAAACTCACACAGACATAATCAGCTTTAAGATTTGAACCCAGGGCTCTGCAGCTCCAAAGCAGTACAGCCTCATCAACAACAAATAAAAAAGTTCCTAAAGAAACTGCATGAATTGTATGCCATGATTCCACTGTAACTGATACTTTTGCCTTCACAAATCCAGTGTACATTTATTACCTGTATATAGAATTGTTTCATTGTTTCCTATGGCTGCTCTGGTGAGCTCTGAAGTCCAAAAGATGTAATTGTTAGGTTGATAGGTACTATAAATTAACCCTTTTATTAGTGTGGAATTGTGTTCTCTGATGGGCTGTTAACCTATCTAAGGTGGGTCCTGCTTTGAACCTCTTAATGCTGGTATAGTCTATGTTTTTGCATATATTGAGATAATAAATTAATAAACTGTATAGATTTAGATGCACAAACAATTATATTTTAAAATCCTAAAATAAGAAGCTCTTTTTTTGAGCAAGATCAAAAATTGCAGTACATTCTTGCATTTGTTTTGATTCCTTAAATGTAAAGTAATATTAAAATGACTGAAATTAACATTTAGGACATGTGCACAAAAATGAAAACATGTACAACATTATGTTTTGATTTTCACATTTTTTTTAACATTCAGTTTTTCTTGCTTTTGGAGAAAATGACAAACAATATGCTGTTTTAGTGTCTTGTGCTGAAATTATAAAACCGATTTCCCAACTTTTTAAGAGGTTTAATGTACCTCCACATTTTAAAAAACTGAAGAAAGTAAAGTAAAATTACTGATCTACAACTAATTAAATAGAAAGAAATACACATTAAACCTTGAATAAGTGTAAAGCACATATACAGGGTAAAATCTACACTTTGGTAAGAACTCGGTGAATGTAGTAGCTCTGCAGAATATTATATGATGGGGGAAGGTAAGTAAAGAACAATACTGGATTATGTGAATTTCCCCTTGGGATTAATAAAGTATCTATCTATCTATCTATCTATCTATCTATCTATCTACAGTAACTTTTAAAGTAACTTATTAATTTATGGAATAAGGATTATCATGCCAAAATTACCCCACTTTGGTGATTTAAAATGGGTCACACTAAGAGATGGTGTAATACTGTAGCCTTTTGCATTTGTAGTGTTAAGGTTGTGTAATGGTTAGCTCTGGTTTCGTCAGTTCACATGTTGCCTTGAGCACAACCTGGGTTTTTATTCATTTATTTCCACTTTCCTCTCACATCCTAAAACACGTGATAAGCACACAACTGGCCTGTTACTCATATACTCGCATTTGGCCTTATAGTGGTATGCTGCACCCAATGTTGCCTGGTTAGACACTGGCACTGGTAACCCTGAACTGAATTAAGTGAGTTGGATATGGATGAAGGGATGGTTTTGTAATCCGTCAATTTTAGAAACCTTCTTTGTAAGTTTTGGAGTCACAAAGAACTGGTGCCTACCATAGATGGAGCATCACACTTGTGCACACAAACTCCAAGTTGATTTTTGAGTCATCAGTTAACTTCACATACATAGTTTAGGAATACTGGAGAAAATCATGTGATCCCAAAGCACATGTACACCCTCACAGAGACAGTGACCAGGTCATGGGTCTTGGAGAGAAATACATGCCGCTATGCCCCTGTGTATTTATAGAGTAAAGAATATCTGTAGTGTAGTGCATGATATAAGCGCTGATATTCCAAGTGTTTATAAATAACGTTAAAGCTCACTATATATACATTATTACTTACTAGTTACTCTTCTATAAGTAACTAAGTCGAAAAGATTCTTCTTTGGGACTTCTGCTAGCTTTTCTTTCTGCATTTGCAGTGAAAACTACAGTAAAACAACATGTCACCTAAACCACTTTTTCCATGTGCAGTTATTCTGACTAATCAAGTCTGAATTTATATTCAGTATCTACTGTATGCATGCTTGCACACTAGACTGCCTGTACTATTTTTATCCTACTATTTCTTTATTTTTTTGCACTGCCCCAATATGCTGCATCATATTTTATCATTTTATACTTTACCTTCTTCTACTTATCATTTGTGTTCTGTGTTGTCCTTGTATGTTGCACCAGTACTTTTAAACAAATTCCTGGTACACATTAATGTACCAGGCCAATAAAGTGAATTCTGATTCTGAAATGATAAATGTGTACAGTATCTGGCATGCCTGAGATGCATATTATGCAAAGTCCCATAAGACATTGCTCACAGGGAACGTACATGGTGTGTCTTGAGCAAGGAGATTATTTAAAAAAAATTAAAAAAGGCAAATTTAAGTTGGGGAAGATGGGTAAGACATGCAGCTTTTGCTCTGCCTTGTGTTACCAGTTAGTCTTGACCTTTTGTAGGTGGATGTTTTGTTAGTTTTACCCACAGTTGTAGATATTATGACGCCAGACAGGTTCAAGGATGACTGAAAGAAACAGATGCAAAGACAGAACTACACTGACAAAACAAAGCAGACACACATGCAGTTGGCTTGTTTTTTTTTCTTTCTAATGAGTCAAAGCTTGACCTGTGAAGCCTGAAGTGATGACACTTATTTGTCGTTGATTCTAATTACTACGTTAAAACTCTTTGAAAGTTCGGTAATTGGATATGAGGCCCTTCATTTACAATTAGTCATTTTACTTCCAACACCCCTTAGGAGTGATTGCAAGTCTCTTCTCAGCAATGGCCTTTTGAACAGATGTGAAATTCATTTCGTTAGCTTTGGTGCTGTTACTTCTGGAGCTACAAAACTGACATCACAGTTGGCCCGCACTTGGCAGCATAAAGGCATCTCTCTCTCTTTTAAAAAAAAAAAAAAACAGCTGTTTCTTGAGTATGTTGTGTACCCAATTCATCACTGATATGGAAGTCATAGCCAAGCAAATACTGTATGTTGCTATTGCCTTGTGGTATTATGGAGTTTTGCAGTTTGTTAGGTCAAGGACAGTTCCTAACAGACTCTTTTTCAGTGTTCTAACAAATTAATAAAGGCTTTGTGCTGTCACCACGTTGCTTTGCTAATGAGGGTTTACTGGATTTACTTTTGTATATAACAGTATTCTAGTGTCCCAAAGTGGTTTTCCTTATTACATATTATCATTTAGCTGTGATAATATGTTGTTACTTTGGTGTCCTCACTCTTTGCAGATAGAATACTGACAATCCTAAGATGTTTCATTACTTTTGAGAGAATCTCGCATAATACAGTATTTTGATACTTTGATAGCTCAGAATTGGTAGCCAAGACTTAGGTTTTGGAGTGGGGTCTCTTTCAGCCTAGCTCCAGAAAGAAGGAAATTGTGATACTAAGTGAAGTAATTAATTAGGAGATATTACAGTTAAATACTGTTATGCCCTATTACAATGTTCAAGAGAAGAAATAATTACAATATTCCATTTGCTATGGCAAAATAAATACTGTATGTTCTGATGTTTTTCAGGTAAGCAAGACAGACGTTTTCAGATAAGACTGTTATACTCGCTAATCTTGGCAACAGGTTACATTTTAATTAGCACATGAATTTCACTATACTCTATACTCTTAACAGCAATGTCCATATAAACAGTCTTCCTTTCACATTACAACAAAGTAATAGGAGGTACAGTTTGCCCTCTGTGCTGTATTGCCAACTTTATTCATTCTAAACTTATTTTCTGTTTTCTTACTTCTTGTTTTGCTGCATGCTGCATATAAAATGTCCTAGTATATGGTAAAGGGTCACAGTTCTGGGGCTAGTGACCACTGATGAGATTCAAATCACTCTACAACAGCAACAACAGAGCCATCCATTTCCAGACCTGGTTAGGATTTGATAGGTTACCAAAGTTCCCAAGCACATACAACTGCATTTCACTTTGGAAAATGCAAGTCTGCCATAGAGCTTACACACTTAGCAGGTGCTTTCCCAGTGCTTCTATACATATGGGGAACTTTTAGTGCCATGTGAGATCCTTCTCACATTCATTTGGGCAGTGGGAGGAAACTGAAGAATCCACAATGGAGAAGAACATAAACCTGTCACCGAAACATTATCAAACAGCAAGTTTGCCATGTGGCTGTCTTTCCCTGTAATGCTGTTTTTGGATTTTGTATATTTGTGCAATCTTCTTCTTTCGGCTGTGCCTTTAATCCTGGAACTATAAAAGCTTTTTGCACCATCAGTCTGAAACTCCTACAAAATAGTACCCTTTGCAATAATGGGCCCTTAGGAAAAATTTGTCTCCAGTCAGCTGTGATTGCTCTGTCATGGATGACTAATCATAAGGTAATTGTTAAACTCTGCACAAGTGAAATTGCTGCTTATGATAAAAAATTGGTTTATCAGGAAGAAAATTTTTATCCTCAGTCCAAATTTAAATTAGGTATATTTGTATGGGTTGAGAATGTGTTTTTTTTTTTTCTTTTTTTTCCCCCCCCAATTGGTTCAGGGAAAACACATTGATTAGTTACTGCAACATAAATATGAACTTCTCTGAATAAGATGACTGACTGTCAGGTCACCCACCCTTACAGCTTTCTTATTTTCCCTTGTTTATCATTGCCATCGGACTATCCATGCAGTGTACTCATTTACTACATTCCTCTGGTAATGTGGCATTCAAAGAATTCTGTGCCTCATACTGTACCATGGCATAATGCATCTACTTGTCAAAGCTATTATCTATAACACATTCTTTAAATTTAAACAATTTAAAAGCTATTTTGTCAACTTTTTAATTTATTCAGAGCTGATTTAGGCTTTTAATACCGTTCCATGTAGTTTTTGACTGGATTATATGTATTTCCTATTGCAGGTAGATTTACTAGGTATATTGATTAAACCCATGTATTGTTAAATTATAAATGTTGGTTAATATGTTGCTTTTTGAATATTTGGTTTTCTTCCACGATCCACCCCTCCTGTGAGGATGCCAAATCTTTCAACTAGTTGGTGTTTAGGTAGTATAGGGCTATTTTGCCTGTGATAGACTGGCATTGCGTCTATGGCTTATTCTTGCATTTTAATTAATTTGGACATGATTATCCTCACAAGGACTGGCACTAGATAAAAAGTCCTCTATTAATTTTCAGAATTCTTTCTGTCCATTTCATGGATTTGGGCAAGCAGAGACAATCCTGGTAGTATTGGATATAAGGAAGAAGTCCGCTATGACAGGGTTGCTCACAAATTGCATGTAACACAGGGCAAGAGTCCATTTGCAGATCAACCTGACACACAAGTCTTTGAGTTGTGGAAGGATGCTGTAGTGTATGGAGATATAAACTTGAGGCAATCTGTAACCACCACCAAGTAGTAACCTGATCAAATATTTAACCAAATTCCTTGAAGCGGTCCTGCACTACCTGTAAAAAAATGTTCCAGTGTGCTACAAACTATGTAAAAACCTGTTAAATTTAGTTTTCTTTACTGTTAAATTAGTTCAAAACCAAGCCTAATTACTGTATGTGTATAGTTTAACTTGTCTATATAGATTTCTGTCCTTCATCCCAAAGACATTCTTTAAGATTGACTGGGAACTCTAAATTGGCCATGTGGGAGTAAGCATACCTTGTTGCCTTGTCCATGTTTTCTTCTTGCTTTCTTTCCTGATGTGATGGCACTGGGATTAACACTGAACTGTGATAAGCGAGTTCAGGAAATTGCTCTGCTTCTCATCAGTTTTATTCCACATTTATGAACAAATTTATTTGGAACAAATTGTCTAAATGTCCTTGTTTTGCATTTGATGCTATTGAAATACTATCTGGATCTTTGCGATCCTCTAAGAGAAACCGTTTAAAAAGAAAAAGTGAATGAATAAATACAGTATTGCTATTTGTCAAATTTCATGAACCATGCCAATTCAGTGCAGTCCATACTGGGGCAGAAGAGTTTCAGTTCTTATGAGACTCACGTGAACAATGATTTGGAATTCTGGTTAGAGCTCTAAGAATTGCTTGGAAATCAAAGCTAATCACTTATTTGTTGTTCAGTGGAGGGCTATTACCAAAAGATATGATCATGGTTAAAGAGTTATGATTAAATACAATACTTTAGATTTATTAAGATGCAGAAGTTACTGCAGATGACTTGACTTTAACAAGTAAGGCAGTGAACTTATGACTTACATGTTCATTAACAAAATACAGTCCAATTAGAAAAGGTATGGTAGTGTAATAAATTTAATTTCTGTATGTTGTACAGTAGAAGCATTGTGCTGAACCTGAATTATACTTTATTTTTCATTCAGATGAATACCTCTTATGTAGAATGATTTACAAAAACAATTGTTGCTCATCCAGGAGGACTTTGCCCCCTTCTAGCAACAAGGAAGAGAATGGAGCATGAGTGGGAGAAAAATATTTTGCATATTATTGGCAGAATTAACCAGCCTGCTGCTAGAGAAATGTAAACTTCCTTGACTGCACTCTTTACGTCTTTAAAGTGTTTGAATATGGAGCAGTGTGCTGTTATTAGTGATATGTGTTGTGGAGCATAAGAATTTCCAAAGTACATACATACTTTTACAAACATGACATTGATGTATTTAAATGTTTCATAACATTCCAGGATAACTCGGTTTCTTTTTATCTGTGTGCTGAGTAAACCAGAAAGACAAATATTGGCCCTGAAGGATTGCTATTTTTAGATGGCACAATATTTAATATTTCCTCTGTTTTCTGCCACTTAGCTTGATCTGTTTTTAAGGTCAAAGGTATTGATTTTTTTGTAAAGTGACAGTTCATTGGAAAGCAGCATAAAAACATTTTTTTGATACTTAATATCTACAGTAACTAAACATTGCTTCTTCTCCAATAGAATGCATAGGAAAAGAATGGGCAATTGTGTTTTATGAAAAGAATCTTTGCTTATCTTAGCTTTTTTACAAAGGATTGGATGTATTTTTGCTAGATTTAATATATAAAGGTATAATTGTATATATTTGTGTGTGTGCATAATATATATATATATATATATATATATATATATATATATATATATATATATATATATAATATACAGTCAAAGTAAAAAGTACTGTATGTGAACCCTTTTGAATTATCTGGTTTACTGCATGAATTGGTCATAAAAAGTGATCTGATCTTCATCTAAGTCACAGGTACTGATATACACAATGAGCTTAAGCCAATAACACACAAAAAATTCTACTCTTTCGTGTCTTTATTTTACAAACACATTCAGTGTTCACAGTGGTAATGGAAAAAGTAAGTGAACCTTAGGATTTAATAACTGGTTGACCCTCCTTTGGCAGCAATGAGCACAACCAGGTGCTTCCTGTAACTGCAGGTCAGACCTGCACATCGTGCTGGGGCAATTTTAGCCCATTCTTCCCTGCAGAACTGCCTTAACTCTTCCATATTCTTTGGTTGTCTTCTGTGTATGGCTCTCTTCAAGTCATTCCACAGCATATCAATAGGATTGAGATCTGGGCTCTAACTGGGCCACTCCAAAAGGCAGAGTTTGTTCTTCTGAAGCCATTGTGCTATGGATTTGCTGCGATGTTTGTGGTCATTGTCCTGTTGCATCACCCAGCTTCTTCTGAGCTTAAGTTGACAGACAGACACCCACACATTATCCTGGAGAATTTGTTGATAAACTTGTGAATTCATTTTCCCCTCAATGATGGCAAGCTGTCCAGGCCCTGATGCAGCAAAGCAGGCCATCATCATGATGTTCCCTCCACCATACTTTATTGTAGGGATGATGTTTTGATGTTGATATGCAGTGCCCTTTTTACGCCAAATGAAGTTCTGCTTGTTCCTCCCAAGTAGTTCAATTTTGGTTTCATCACTCCACAAAACCTTTTCCCAGTGTCCAAGGGCTCTTTTGCAAACTTTAGGTGTTCAGCAATGTACTTTTTTGATAGCAGTGGCTTCCTTCTTGGTGTCCTGGCATGGACTACTTTCTTGTTCAATGTTTTGCGTATAGTTGACTCATGAACAAAGATGTTAGCCAGTTCTAATGACTTCTTCAAGTCCTTTGCTGTCACTCTAGGGTTCTTCTTTACCTCATTGCTGACTTTGCATTGTGCTCTTGAGGTCATCTTGGCAGAGTGCCCACTTCTGGGCAGAGTAGCCACAATATCAAATTGTCTGCATTTATAGACAGCTTGCCTAACAGTAGACTGATGAATATCTTAAATCTTTGAGATGGCTTTATAACCCTTTCCTTCCTTATGTAGATTAACAATTCTCGATCGTAGCTCTTCAGACAGCTGTTTTGTGCGAGGCATGATTCCCATCTGGATATGCTTCATGTCAAAAGCTCAAACTCAAACTTTACAGTGTTTTTTTTATCAATCAAAGTAATTCTAGGCCACACCTCTGAACTTGTTTCATTAAATGGACTCCACGTGTGCTAAATTCTGACTACAATGAGCTTTTTAAAAAGTCATTAGCTTAGGGTTCACTTACTTTTTTCCAACCTTCAGTTTCACAGTTTGAATGATTTATTCAGTATGGTCAAAAATTCTCTGAAAATCTGTGTATCTTTAGTTATAGGAGACTGTGTTTGTTCATTATTGTGACTGATATGAAGATACAACCATGTTTTACGTGGGAATTAGACATAAATATAGATAATTCCTAGGGGTTAACATACTTATTGCTTTGACTGTATATATGTGTGTGTGTGTATGTATGTGTGTGTGTGTGTGTGTGTGTATGTATATGTGTGTGTATATGTATGTGTATGTATATAATATAGTGAAACTGGACCCGGACACAGACAGACGGACAACAGTTTAGCACCCATCACACTCATTTAATATATACAATATTTACAATAAAGTCAGTGCACACCCAGTGCCTCCAGCACCGATCCCCCAAAGTCCAGGCCTCACAGTCACCAAATGCCTTTCTGGCCGCCTCCAGTCCTCTCTCCAGCTCCATCCTTCTTCCACCCGACTTCCGCTCTCGACTGTTGGGAGGCGGCCCCTTTTATCACACCCCGGATGGGCTCCAGCTGCTTCCCAGCATTCCTCCGCAGACACACCCCAGTGTGGCGGAAGTGCCGGCTGCGCACCCGGAAGCTCTCCGGGTGTCCCCATTCTTCTTCCCCCCTGCACTTCCTGGTGTGGCGGAAGTGCTGGGCTCCATGGTTCTTCAGGCAACGGGGTGCCGCCTGTTGGTGGCCACGGGCCCCTACAGGGTTGGGCTTCCGAGCCCCCTACCCGAGGCCACCAACAAAACCAGGGCGGTCGCCCCCTCGTGGTCGGGAGGAGGCACCAGCCCTCCTCCGGTCCCCTCGGGCGTCCCGGCTGGGCTCCACCCCCAGCCACCTGTGACTATATACTGTGTGTGTGTATATGTGTGTGTGTGTGTGTATATATATATATATATATATATATATATATATATATATATATATATATATATATATATATATTACTGTACACTGTGTGTGTATCCAGGCACCCTGTTTAAAGGGAGTGAAATTAAAAGTAAAAAGGAAAACAATGTCTAATAGTAAGTACTGAGCGTCTTTTGCCTGTTTACAGGCTGTGTTTAGTGGCTCTTTGTGAGTTTCTCTTTCCTCAGTTAGGAAGTTCTCCTGCTGGAGATGCATCCTTCTTAGATGTGGGTTTGCAATTGAGTGCTGGTTTGTTGTTCTCCTTTAATTGGGTCTTGGGTTAAAAAAGAGAGGATCTCAAAGTGAAAGTCAGAAGTCACGTCAGAAGCCTTCTTGAGATTTATCGTCCAGTCTGTGGATTTTATAAAACAAGGAGGTACAACTCCACATGCACTTGCAGCAGAGGTGTCATATCTCCCAAACCTTGTAGGTGCATGCATGTAGCAATATATATTTATAAAGTGTATGCGTATGTATTGTAATTTTTGCCTAAATAGAGACCTGTTCAAAAATGAGGAAAAACTAAAGTTTGAAGATGACAGCAAATTCATAATATGTGATTAATCTATATTGTTTCTCAAGAATTCATCCCTATTGAGGAGTTGTGAAGTTTTGTCTTCAAGCTTTAATACTTTTATGTGTATTTTGATATTGATATCGCAGTGTGATTCGACCTCTACTTTCAAAAGATATTGTACTGATCAGCCACATGTGGTCGCATAGATATCTTAAGGAGCTGGAAAAACACAGCTCTTCCAAGGTTTCCCCGAGATAATTTTGATTGCTTTCTCTTTTTTTGTTTTTGTTAATGTGATTTTTAGAAAACAACATAGCACTTTGCTGCTTGTTCTTCTACTTCTTAGTTTTTAAGAGGTGCAAGATATAGTTGTGGAAAACCATAGCAGGCCTTTCTCAAGGTGTATTTCCATACATTGGACATTGTTTAGTATATCTGGAGGCCTTTATGCTCACTTTTGAAGACCTCAGAGGTGACAAAGGTCCTTTTCTTTTCAGATGGTGTCTCTACTTCAGGCAAGCACACCAGGTAAGAGCATAGACCAAAAAGCACAAGCATGCAGGCTCACTTTCCACTGCTAACCTGTTTTGAGGCCACAGATACAGTTTATGTACAAAACATGTTGGAGGCAGTGTTAACCAAGGATGTGGGAAAGAAGATAAACTGAAGTTTGTTAGTTTTTTTGTTTTTCTGGGTGCTTGTATTGTCAAAACAGCACTGTTTCAGACTTCTACAGACTTTTTAGTCCTTTCTGTAGAAACTGAAACAGTTACTGTTGCAGATTGCAAATCATTAATTTCATCCGAGTAAAAAATCTTGAGTAGGATGAAAAATGAAAATTAATTAGACACTTGAGGTTAACATTGCAGCTTTGCTGTTTTATAATATGTTCATTCTTCAGAACAGATGTGTAAATGGTCTTCATGGAATTAAAAATTATTTGGCTACAATTGCATAGATAATGTATATGCAAACCAAGAAATAAATTAATTTAACTAGATGCAATCTTTTGATTTCATTGAACTAAAATACTTTTTTAAGGATGAGTTTGCTGTATTGATTAGTAAAGTGTATTGTGTGCTGGCCAATAAAGCTTTTAGGTTTATAAAGAGAAGAATGAGCAGTCTGTATTTGGCCCTGTTAAGTACCTACTTAAGACATTTTAAATTTGTTGCAGAATGTACAGAATATGAACATTGAGTGAAATATGATGACTTTGTAGGAGTTGTCATAGTATATTAAAATTTTTATTTATATAAAATATCCTCAAACCATGTTCGGGTCAGGTACAGCGATGCTTTGGGATAGCACTGTTGCCTTACAGCTCTTAGGATCATACTTCAGTTCTCGACTCCAAATGTCTGAACAGATTCTGCACATGTTTCTTATGTCCACATGAGTATTTCTTGCCACTCTTATATTTGAAAGACGTGAAAGTTAGAATGATTAGCGATTTAAGATCAAACGTTTGGCAAACAAAATGAAACTACTTTTAAGCTCTGCCACTCTGACCTTCAGTGAACTTCATTTGGACAATAATACAAGTATAACTGATAATTTCATATGCTTGGTGCCATCACACTGGATGGGAACTTGACATCAGATCCTGCTCTGAGCAAAGAGTGTAAAAATGCCACCAGGTAAATGCAAATTATAATTGATCTTGCCTAAGCAACTATTTGGACTTTTAATTGAGAGCACTGATTCTGTAACTGATTCCCTTTACTTGAGTTTCTTTACATTGTATGGTAACAAGGTTGTTAGCTTACTGAATCCAGATGCCCACAGTTTTTTTTCCCAGCAGATAATCTGGCAGTGATAGTATTATGTGTAGCAAACCAACACCCAACCAACTAGAAAATGCAGCCAGTACTCATGTCAGTGTTTGACAAAGCAAAATTGCTTTAAAATTTTTTTTAATGACATAAATATCTCTGGATAAAACTTTGCGAATGGGACAGTCCATGATGTTACGCTTTATGCAGTTGCTGTAATTAAATCCCAAAGCATCATATCCTAAACCTGTTTAGGATGGCTAGCTGACATTTAAATTGGGGCAAGCAGTAAAATGTTAAGTAATCTTATTAATTATTCAAAAGAAAGGGGTGATGTGGGAAACGGTACTGTTTAGGAGAGCTAGCTGACTCCACAGGTAGCCCAGGCTCTGTAATCATATTTTTTATTCAAAATGTCAGTTCTTTGCAAAAGTGAGTGGCATAATATTGCAGATTATCAGAAAACTATTTTGATAAACTTTACATAGCAAAGTAAAATAGTTACTTTAGGCACCTCTAGACAATGATATTGTATATTGCTGGCATTCTTTTAAAAACTAGACATAGAAAAGAAAGGTACATGTCATGCAATTTTAATTTTCCTGTGCATCTAATAGAATGCATATCTGTGTATTCTTGTAAAAATACAATAATAAAACAAACTATTGAGTCATTTGACGATGATCAGCAATTCAGCATCAATATTTTAACCTCAATCGCCAGTATATCTCTAGATATATAAAGTCCAACATCTGTCTGTATGTCTGTCCATTTTTCACGAGATAACTACTTAACGGATTTCGATTGGGTTATATTCAATAATTTGCTTGAACATTCTGGATGATTTTTTGAGTTCTGTCATCGTGCCAAGTATTATAGTTCAGTTGTGGTACTAAATCCAAATCCAAGAGACAGGCTGCAGGCCGAGGGGAAGGGGGAAGCGGGAAGCTTGACCTCCAGAGTAGGGAGCTGGGTGGGGCCATCCTCACTCATGCGCTAGCCTCTGTTCGAGTCGCCCTACCTCTCGCCACATGTTGGAGTGTACCTTGCCTCCGCTTAGCTAGCAATACCTATTTGTTCTGCAGACGTTATCATCTACAGATTGTTCAAGAGTAACGTTTGACGTTTTTGAGAGCGAGATCACACTACATGTCTTTTAGAGGGTACCTGCTCATTGGCAGAGATATGACGGCCAAATGCTCTTCTCCCCATGTGGGGGACTCTCTCCCATCAGAGCTGAATACAATCAGATACAGTAGCAACCTTTGACGTTGGAGCATACCTGCCTTCCACATGGCCAGAGATACCTTGCCAACTTTTTGCATTTTTGGCGAAGAGATCACAGCCACATTCTTGCCCCTGATATCAAAACCAAAAATATTATATATCAAGAGGCCCTTGGATTCGAAAGCTATCAATATAAATTCTTCTCAATACATTTTTATTATAATTGATTTTTTAAAGTTTGTCCTGTTTCACAACTATGCAGGCAGAGCCTGGGGGACAGCTACTACCTGATACAAACTCCTATCTGCATCATTAGCTTTTAACATCAAATTTACATTTTTGATGCATATGTATTTTTGTGTCATTAAATAGTTAAAAGCAAAATGGAAATGCTAATGTTCTCTTTACATTATTTACTTAATAGATCCCCTTACAAAAATGCTGTACATATTGCAAGTTCATAAAGTCAAGAGCCTTATCAATTATATGCCATGAGTGGAAAAAATAGGTAAAGGTAATTCTGTTCTGAACAAGGAAAAGAAGGTAAGATGTACAATATTTTGACTGTATGAGGAAATTTAATTCTTTAATAATGTGTTATTTTCCCTAGATTTCTTACATGGAATACAGAAAACTGAATTATACTAAAATCTATACAGCCAAAGAGATGCTTCTGCTGCCATTTTTTTCAGAGAGGAACTTCGCTTTACCTATATTTTCTTTTTTTAGATTCACACTGAATCATTAGGATTAGAAATGAGTACATTAGAGGGTCAGCTCAGGTTGGATAGTTGGGAGACAAAGTCAGAGAAGCAAGATTGCATTGGTTTGGACATACGCAGAGGAGAGATGCTGAGTATATTGGGAGAAGGATGTTAAGGATAGACCTGCTAGGAAAGAAAAAGAAGAAGGCCTAAGAGAAGGTTTATGGATGTAGGTGGTGGGTGTAACAGAACAAAATGCAGAGGACAGAAAGATATGGAAGAAGGTGATCAGCTGTGGTGACCCTAATGGGAGCAGCTGAAAGAAGAAGAAGAAGACACTGATTCAATATATCACTAACTCCGTTGCATACTATAACTGCTATGGTACAGCACTAATGGAAGATCATTAAGTATACAGGTTATCATATGCGAATTGTAATTGAAAACAAAGCATTTTAATTTGCCACTTAATGTATTTTACTTTAAAAGATTATAGAGAGTTTGAAAAGCTAACTTGACCCCAAGGTACTGTACAGGTACAGTACAGAACAATTTGTTTGAAACACTGTTAGTTTAAGAGCTTTTTCCAGGGTCACATACAGTAGAAGACAGAGATGAGGATTTAACTAAAGGAATTTGATTTACAATTCAACCTTTCAACTACCAAGCGACCTGCCCTCCAGATATATTTACAATAATTTTTATGAATTAATGAAAGATGCAATGGCTTGTTTTGTGGCCTCACAGCTCCAGTTACATGAGGCCATTCTTTTGCCCAGTCATTGTTTGAAGCTTGTGTATTCTGCTGGTGTCCACATGTGTTTTATCTGCTTACAGTTTTGGTAATTGCAAATTGCATTTGGGCGAGAGTGTGTTTGAGAGAGTTATGCGGTGAATTTGTGTCTCATCAACGACTGGTTTCAGATTATAATAATGCACATCTAACAGGGTGTATTCTGCATTGTGGGCAGTTGCAGGTTGAATTTATCCTTTGCAGACAATGAATTGCAGAGTTCCTGCAGATGTGTAAATATTTTCAGTATTTTGGACTTCATTGTCAGTTTGAATATATTGAAAGTATGTAGAACTTGCTCCCCCTTAACAAATTTTATTACATTCCATTGTTATCATAATACTATAATATAAATGTTCACAGAAGTTTTTTTACAGTTGGATCACAGTCAAAGTGATTTGAATAGGCAGGTTTGGGGTTTAAACTTCAAAGCCTGAGCCAGTACATCATACAGTATGTAATGTCAGTCCAATAGCAAGCCTTCTATACTGACTGCTTTCTCTTGATGATTATTTTTTGTTTTAAAGTTAATGAATCAGTAATGCTGGAATCTTGAAGATTTTCTCTTTTCACTGTAGCTAGCTTTATTAAGTTTATTATATTAACTTTTTAGATGAGGATACTCTTGAAGTGTTACACCAACATAGTCCTAGTAAAATATAAAATATTTGCGCTATGTACTGTCTAAATGGAAATGCATGTTTATATATAGAACATAACAAAAATATATATAAAGATCTCCAGTCATTCTGTTAGTCAATTATGAAAAAGTAGAAATTATTTTTTAAATGTTCAAAATAATACTTTTGTCTATGAAAATTTCATTATTACAGGATTGTGTAATACAGCTATTTCTTAAGTTTTTATTTTTTAAGTTATTACATTTACTGGATATTTTTATAATTTTCAGACTTTTATTCATTTAGAATTTTTTTTTTCTTTTGCTGTGGGCAGAATGCATAGTCTGGTCTTGAACCCTTGTTTTTTTCCTGTTAATCTTGCGAGTTTTTGTGATCTACATTAGAGGCGATAAATAGAAATGGAGTCTTTATTGTTGCTGAAAACCTAGTTTCAAACTGATAAACTGTCTCAGGCTGTTCAGAACTGTGCGGCCTTGGATAGCAGTAGCAGCAGGGAATGTTTCAGATTATGGATACCTAATATTTCAGATTGTGGATACCTAACCAGACTAAGTTGTATACAGTTTTTTAGCAGTACAGTAGGAGGGAAGGTTTGGGAAACCATTGTAAAACTTGTTGGACAAAGCTGCCTCTTAAATTAGACTGACAGAATTTTTTTCTTGTATTAGCATCTTTTGAATAGTGCATCTCCTGGACCTGCTTAATCCAGTTTCGGGTCACTAGGAGCCTATCACAGTAGCATTTCAAACAAAGATGAACCAACCCCAGGATGGTGCAAGTCCATCATAAGGCACACTCTTCTGTGCACACACACCCATACTTGCTTACAGTCATTTGACACGGGCCACAAGTTGCCAGAGTACCTAGAGAAAAGCCTAAGTAAATGTTGGAACAGCTTATTGTCTCCAATAGGCCAAGATGTAAAGTCAAGTCCCATGTTAGCCATTAAGCCACAGTGAAATGTATATAGACTTCTTGCAGGAGTGAATGTTTCTTTGACCAACAGCAAGGTTGACAAGATCTCCATTACTAGAGTTTGAAAATACTTGACAGTGTGCCCCTTCTCTTTTCTTCCAACACTGCGTGGGAAAGGTCTAAGAAAAAATAAAGTTAGAGGATTAGTTTAGAGCTAGCAAGTTTAGCTTCGTGTTCTATCAAATTTTGTGTTACAAGTACATTATTAAATGTATTGATTTTATCTCTTTTTTTCCAAACTAAAAGATATTTGAGAGACTTACATCTTAAGTTCTCAGTGTGACGCTTCCAACTTCTTTTTATTAGTGGTTCATTTTTGATGTCAATGCCAGAAAAGTGCAACAATTTCTCACAAGATGAACAACAATCAAGCAGGAAGTGTGGTCCAGTGGTTAAAGCGTTGGACTTAAACACCAAGGTTGACTGTGTCTCCTTAACCAACGTGTGCTGCAATTGTAACATAGCACAATTGTTTAATTTGATATTTTAATTGCATTGGTTTTAGAATGATATTTCTGGATACATAAAAATGTATACATTAAATGATGAATTGCATAAAAACAGAATTAATAAGTGTTTCAAACTTTAATAAAGGTAAAATTTGCTTTAACAAAACAAGTGGTTGTTCTCTGCAGTTAAGTTTGGCTTATCTTTAAAAAGAACTCTTGACTGAATAAAAAGCTATGAACTCTTCAAACAGCTAATATTATAATGCAATAATAGAGTCATTTATCTACCATATTCATAACATAATATCAGATCTGCTTAGTGCAGTTCAGGGCCTTGGTAGGTGGTGGTCAAACTTACCTAGCAGCGAAGGACACAAACCAGAAACCTGTCCTAGATTGGGTGCAATGTCTTCTAAGACCCCATGCACACACATCTTTGGTGATGTGACAGGAAGACCAGAGTACCCAATAAAAGACCACCTCGGATGTGGGGAGAAGTGCATATTCCACATAGGCAACAAGAGATTGTAACTCAGGATACTGGAATTTGAAATAAGAGTTAATAGCAGATACTGTAAATACTTAAATTTCAATGTACAATACAAATACAGTAATACCAAAATATTTAATATATTAATACATATTATTCTTGTATGCACTTGCTTTACACATCCTTGTTGAATGTGTTGAAATATTTTTGTCCCTATCAACATTTATTTTAAAAGAAGAGACAAATGTAGTCCTGACAAACACCTCACCTCTGGCCTAGACCATGCTCTATAGAGATGAGGATGAATTTTGGTATGTAGAGGAAATAAAGTTTTACTTCTCAAACATTCTGACTGATCCTCATTAAAGATTGGTTCAGTGTTGTAAATCATGTGGAAATTTCTGTTAGTATGAAAGTAACATGAACGGTCTTATCATGCTTTACTAATACTATAGTTTCTGCACAGTTTCAAGTATTCTATGACTTGATTAAAAAAAAAAAAGTTTAATAAGGATTTCGTAAGAAATAGAAACTCTCCAACAAATCTCCTGTTAATTCATCTGTTTAGTACAGCTGCATTACTTGATTCTTTCATTTTAATCCATGGTAGTGCTTCATTTGTCTCATATCAGTAAAAAAGAATATAGAAGCTTCAAAAGGAGAATTATAGACCAGTATGAAACAAAACAGTCTTGCATGTTGATCATGCTAGCCTGCGAAACAGTTTTAAGATTATTACTCAGCATTTGACTGTGTGTGTGTGTGTGTGTGTGTGTGTGCGCGCGTCATAACATCATCAGCTTTACAAATTAACCGCATTCTTATCACTGTTATTCTGTAAAGAACTAAAACCTGCCGGAAGTGCTTGACAATTGTGAGTTGACATCAGTCCTTGGTATATGCTACGTCATATGTAGGTTTTTTAGACAAGAAGCTTCAGATTGCCACACTGAACTCATTTCACAACATTATTACTTTTTTTCCGAAAACCTGAGTAGTTGTGTTTTTTTTTTTTTATTTCTGGTTTGTTTTTTGCATTTTTTTGGGGTTTTTATTGGGATTTTTGATACCATCCAAAGAGCTGGTTATTTTTAGCATTAACATCATAGTCAACCTGCATTCTCTGGCTTTGTAAACAGATAGGGCCAAGCAGGTGATCACCAGTTTTATTACATTTGTGCTTGTTGGTGCAGTGTAAATGGCTTCCTTTCATAAGTATCATAAAACACTTTTAATTCTGTCCTTGATAAGGTAGTGTAATTATGTTTACCTGTACAAAATGGAATTTAAAGTAAATATTAATACAGTATGATGTCACTTGCAAATGATGCTTTTCCAGAAATTTCAACATTAGAAACATCATAGGAGAAACCTAATCAGGAAAGGCTTAAAGGGATTTTTACAAGTGATTCAGTGTTGTAGCCATAGAAAAGTCAAGCAAACAGATCGTATAGAAAGCTGATATTTAATTTACTTTTATGTTAAAAAGAAAAAAAAATGTACGTTGACATTAAGATCGTTCTTTGTACCACATTGAATGGTTTGCAAGCAATTGATTTCAGTGGTTTATAATTTTACTTTTAGGGTCAACGTTGACATAACTAATAACTAATTCTAAATGTATGAAAAGCAAATATTAACTAAAAATCTTCCATTCAGTACATTTAGTGCAATAAAGGTTGTATTTCCAAATTTTTTTGCTGCTGTCTGGCAAAAGCAATGGCAGTTGAATTTGACTTAAAATTAACTCAACTAACTAAATACAGTACTGGGAAGAGCTTGCAGTGATTCAGTGTGAAGTTAAGATCCATCAGCACCTATAGTCTTATTTCAATGGAATTCTCAAAAGTTCTTTAGCTTATAAACAAGTCTTGTGTCCCAGGTGCACATGTATTCATATTGATTTCATTCCTCATATGTCTGTACAAGCTGGCATTTATTTTCTTGATCTATGCATGTAAACAGCAGTGGCTACTTACTTTTATACCAATGATCTGCAAGTTTTTGTCATCCGTAAAGGTCACTGTCTTTGATACAACATAATTTTTTTTCCTAAATCAATTTATACCAGAGTGGAAAAAGGCTGTTGTTTGAAAGGCCAAATTCTAGCTAGAGCAAAGCAATATTTAAGGGACACCAACATAAGTGCTATATTTATGGGTATTGGGGACAAACCTATGTTATCTGGGAGAGGATAATCTAATTATGTTCAGTTCTTGGCTGGAGAATTGTTAACTATCACAAAAAAATTGTATAGGGAACTGTAGTCTATGTAAGGGTATAGCCTTCATTATTTCTACTTGGTATGGAAGAGACGTCTGGGGGTGGTTTACTTTGCAGGTTGCAGTAATCTGAAAAACTAAAAAACAGTTTTGTAAAGTGTTTAAACTTTTATATACAGCAACTACTAGTGATTTGAGTGAGACCAGCACTGCACAATCTCCTTGTGTCTGGGAATAAGAGGTTACCATTGTTTTATGACCAGAAATTTGGAAAGAGCAATGGCTGCAATATATGACTGCACATTTCAGCTTTGGATGGTAAACTGCAGTAAAGGCTTACTAGGTGTTGGGAATTTCAGCAATTTTTTCAGTCACATGCCACTTAAAAACCTTAGATGATTTGGTTAAACTGTATGAAATGTTCAAAGATATTCACATAACATTGCATTATAAATAGGCCTATTCTTGTTTAGTTATGTCTGTACTTTGTTCCTTGCACTTTGAGACCACATTCAAAAAAAGTATATTTTCCTCTTCATTAACCAGAAGCTTTGGTAGTACATATGATGAAAAGGCAGTTGCATTTCATTTATGTGTTTAAAGCCAAAATATGTTTGTTGATTTATTAATTTATTAACCTTTTATTAGATTTATTGGCATTCCATTCTGGGTTAAATCCTGCCTTATACTCTGTGATGCTGGAATAAGCTTCTACTACTACACAACCCTACATTTGGATTAAGTGGATTCTGAAAATGAAGGGATCATTTCTTAGCCTGCAGAACTTGACCCACAATAACACATAATTGGGCTTTTCATTAGTACCATTTGAGCACCTTAAATTGAGCAGAACAAAACTACCCTGAGTTGGACATCCAGGCGAAGTTGTGGCTCTGAGGCTAGGGATCTGCAGCGACAATCGGAAGGTTGCCGGTTCGAATCCTGTAAATGCCAAAAGGGATTCTGATCTGTTGGGCCCTTGAACAAGGCCCTTAGCCTGCAATTGCTTTGAGTAGTGAGAAAAGCACTATATAAAATGCAAAGAATTATTATTATTATTATTATTATTATTTATTATCCATCTGCAACTAGGCAGCACTGACTAATTCCGTAAGCATTAATAAAATTGAGTGGAATTTTAGTGACAGTTTGAGTAACCTCATTACTGCTGATAACTTGCTGATTTTTTCAGATACTAATTTTTCATGTACATATTGTTTTTGCTTTTGTATGAAATAGTGTACAGTCCTGTTGCACAATGCTGAGAAAAGATATAATAACTATAGGACTTAGAGTCTCTAGTAGTACATTTAACAAAGTTTAAATACCTCTTAATAATTGCTCAAGTGATGTTTGTGCTGCTAGGTTCACATTTTATCCAAGCATTGTCAAAATGGAGAGTTTTCCCCTCAGTTGCAGAGACAATTAGCAAATTATCTATAGGCGCCCAAAGCTGGTTTGCAGACCTTGCTTTCAGATAAGGATGCCATGTTTGTTTTTGTTTTGGAATAAATTGTTTATAAAATGTAGACTAAGTGTAATACAATTGCTTTTATTTTAAACAAGATTTTTGTATAAGCTTAGAAGAATTTAGCATCGTTTTGACAATTGTGTAACATTTTTTTGTTTTCTTTTTAAATTATACATTTCTCACTGTTATTGATAAAATTGTTTATTTTGAATGAACAAGCCACTATTGTCCTGCTTATGATTGCTGTTAGGCACATATGTCCACCCTTTTTGCGTACCACACGAAGCCAGAGGAGGACCTGTGTCGAATCGTTGATCCGGACATTCTTCTTTGGAGGGCAGAGAGCCAGCACCCTTTCTGTTGAGATAAAAGTGTTCATAGAAGTGGAGGATTAACAACAGCTAACTCCTTGTAAGTTCCAGGAGATTCCTTTGGTATTAGCCAATCCAGCTGTTCCCTTGCAATCCATACAAGTCTATCTGCTCAGTTGCAGAGATCACACAAACATATTATGTTCCCAATAGAATTCCAGAAAGAACACTTTCTACATGTTTTCATACCATAAATGTACAAGTACCATTTTAGAAATGACTATGTATTTAATAATTCTCCAAAATGAATTGATGGCTGTTTCATTAATTAATCTTCACCTTAAATTCAACTTCGGTTTTTCATATTCATCAGAGTAATTTCAGGCATTGTAGAATTTCTACTTTTGGGTTATTTTCAAAGTAATATGTATTAAGGAACCAAATGTGTTCATATATTGCTCCCTTGAGCCTTTTAAGAAACTCATTTACCCCTCCATCCAACCACCTGTGTCCAATGAATCTGACATTTCCGAAGCTTGTTTCTTGCTCTCTTAGAAGCTCGTGCCATGCATTTTCAGCCTAATCTGCACTTTTCACGGTCATTCTCTGGAAAACTTTACAAATAAGCCACTCGGTATAAAATGGCTACACTGATTTCTCACAGTTTTAGAATTCCTTGTTAAAACCAGGGTGTGTAAAATGTTTAAAGAAACCATTTCTTGTTGTGGAATCGGTTTTCAGAATAACTTGTATGGGAGCAGTATAGTGGTGGAGTTATTAATCCAGCTGCCTTGCAACTTCAGGGGCATGGTTCTGATTCTAGGCCTATTAAGTGAGTTTTTTTTCTGTCCATATAATCTAGTTTTCTCTCACATCTCAAATTGGTAGGCTAAATAATGACCTAAAGTGGTCCTCCGCAAGTGAGTGTTCGTAATCAGGCTCAGTCGTAAACTCAAATCCCATCCATGGTTGTTAGCCATATTGTATACCAAGCAGGTTTCAAACTGTGACCCTTTAATGGAAAAAGTGACTTCAGAATGTTAAAAAAATAAGTGGTTGTATAATTTGTATGCTCTCCCCTTCTAATATTTTTTACTGTTTACTGATTTTTTTTAAATTACTGTATCTGTGATCCTCCCTATTATTGTAGCTGTAAAGATTTTTTTACAGTGCTGTTTTCATCTGCTGGCTGAGGGGATAATGTATTGACTTTCATTAAAATGTATTGGTGTTTAAATGGCAGACATTTATTAGATAGGCATTGTATCTTAATTTAGGAGTGGTTATTGACTTAATTTCATGCCCCATAAACAGATGCTTAAGCACTTAAGAGCATACTTGTACTAAATTACTTAATATGGGCCAGTTGTTTAAATTCACTGTTTTATAAAGTCAGAAACTGACCCTTTTGGAGGCAATATGATGTTCTTGAAATACTACCTGATATCTTTCATGTAACGCTTTTGTGAACGCACAGATTTCATAAAATAAAACAATGGGGGAAAACATTGGAGTGACTATATAATGCCAAAACTGTTTGAATCATAGTTTATGTTAAGGTGTAATTTTGAGTTCAGAAATTAATGAGTTTTCCTTTCTATATTTCTTCTGTGTCTACCACAAAAGACATATGTACAATTATTAATGAAAACTTACCCAATTCTGCATCCAACCAATTTGTAATCTGCTTTTCCAGTTCTGGGCTGTTGGAAGCTGGTGTCTATTTGAACAGCACTGGGTGCAAGGCAGAAACTATGATGCCCATAAAGCAGCAATACGCATACAAAGGTAGCTCACATCATGGGTAAAAAAATGTTGATCGTAGATTTAAAACTGGCATAAATTCACACCTTCTCTGACTAGTGCTTTAACTCTTCCTGTGAAATTCACCCCACATTGCTTTGTACTTTACAATTGCAGAGAGAAAAAAAAATCACTTTTTTTTTTTTTTTTATTGCTGTTACCAATGATGTATTGTAAGAAACAAAGTAAGCAGACATAATGTGCTTTGCCACATTGAGAAAAAAAAATGTTTTGTGAAAGATGACCTGTTTTAAAGGATGAACATTCCTAGTCAAACCACTAGGAGGTGTGACGACTATAGTTTTTTATTTTAACATCCCCCATAATATACAGACTGTAGATGAATGAATCATTTGTTTGAGCTAAAATAATAATTGTTATTCAATGGTACTGTGATGTTGAATTATAGCATTATTACAGGATTTTAAAATGTAATTAGTAATATGATCAAACAGTTTCTTACTAGTGAAATTAATTTTTTACATTCTCCATATTTCAAATACACCATATACAACATATTGCTTTAATGAAAAAAACACAACTTTGGAGTTTAATAGAAAAACACATTTTAATCAAAGCACATGCTTAAGAATTTTTGAAATGATGTGTGTCTGTGCCTTTGTGGTAAGCATTTTGTGGACATTAACTTGAAAGAGAATAGATGAGTTCTTATGAACTTCTGAGCACCAGTTTGGCTATCTGCTGAATAAGACTAACAAATGGAATTTATCCATAAAATTTCACAAGATTGGCATTACACATTTAGAACTTTAGTCTAAAGCTTGAGCATTGAGCTTTTAAACTCAAAATTTGCAAGTGACTTGTAAGTTCAACATTTGTAAATGCAGTAATAGTTTACTGTACTAATGTTGTAAATATGACAAAAGTTGTGTTGTGGCTTCATCAGATTTTAATCTATTATGCACAAAACACTCCTGAACTTACCCATAATTGTTGTTACTCTTGAACTTTTTTGGCTCACCAAGTGTGATATATATATATATATATATATATATATATATATATATATATATATTTTTTTTTGTTTTGTTTTGGTTTTTTTTTTTTTTAATAAACAAATTGATGCATTGTAATAGCAAATAATTCTCATACAGTATGTAAAACAATATAACATTATTTTCAATAAGGGCAATCAAAAACTTGAGCCTTTTGAAAAATCTAGACCATGAATTGACTTACATAAAAATGGCTTTTCCTGTCTCACTCAGTAAATTGTCTGATTGCTGTAATGCTGCTATATAGAGTTAAATAATCGGGAGTGTGCTCCCCTCAACTTTCTGATATACTCAGACGGAGGAAAAGGTCATCAGAACCACTTCAGTTGCGTAATATTTCTCAAATGTCATATCTCTTTGTTTCTCATCATAACTAATTGATAATATCGATACACAATCATTTATCTCTGTTTATAATCAAACTTTAAATTAAAATGATATTTTTGCACTTGGAAAAGTCAAATGGTGGTAGAATTTTTTCATGATTACATATGAATTACCTAGGTTGCGTACAATGTAAAAAGAGTTATAGTAACCTAAAAATATAGAGAAAATATTAGTATTATATAGTATTTGTTGCAATAAATTGCTATAGGTAAAACTGCATTTAGCTACACTTAACTACGATATTAATGGTGGGGGTAAAAAAATCGTAAAATGAATTGTATTACCAGGATCATGATGGGGACATAACAGCTTATTGTTCCTGTTACTACTTTATATTTACATGTCAAGTTCAGTGTTTACACATCACATTATTGTTAAACTAATGATGTATAAATTAAAATTAAATTAGTAATAGTTATTAAAAGAATGTGTTATATTGGATACAGTTTTTAATATCGTGTACACATTTATATTCCCATGATTCAAAAAAAATTGGATGGCTGTTTAAATAAAATACTACATCCAGTTGAGTAATTTTTCTCAAATTTCATATCTTATTTTGCTTTTTATCATTATAAATATCTATACAAAATTTGAATCATCTTTCTGTAATTTATAACCATAGATTACTTGAAAATTTGCAAACATTTCAGTTAAAGTACCACTTCTGGTTGCCCCAAGTGGCCCAAAAGTTGCTAGGATTCCATGTGTTTGATATAAAGTAGATGTACAAAATCTCATTGACCTAGGTCAAAGTGTTTCCAAGTTATCGTGTTTACACATAGACAGACAGATATAATTTAAAAAATAGTATTTTTGGATTCGGGAAGGTCTAAAACGTCAAGATTCATCAAAATCTCAAGGTCTCATTTTTTCACACTTCCTATACTTTCTCTATACTGTGTTTACAAGAAAGTAAAAAAAAAAAAACAAACTACAGCACTGGACTTGCAGTACATTCTTGCATTAATGTGTTAAGACTAATACCTTTAACAGCATTTCATGCTTTATTTAGACTGTTCTAACTTATTAACCTATAGGTAACCTATTAATTCAGCTTCAACTTCTATTATTATCAAACTACTTGTACTTCGTGTAGCATGCCGTGTTGTTATTTTAATGCCTACTACTGGTGTAAAGTAACCATATCATTACAATATTAAATACTAATACTGATGTCATGTAAATTGTGAATATAAAAGTTGGTTTTCTTGCTGTTGGTGATCACCAGAACCCCCCAAATTATGTTGTGGTCTAAGCAGTGCTATTCTGCCTTTTGCCTACATTATCCTGGCAGGCAAAGAAGTGGCTCAAAGAGTGAGGCAAATCTTTTCTTCATTGCTGAATTTAGTGTGTGTATTCCATATGTTTAACTTTTGTGTATATTATCTTGCTTTTCATTATTCCTAAATTCAACACATTGTTTCTGTCCTGTAACATTCTGTATGTCTTGTTTTCTTTTTCACCTCTTTGTGTAATCATTAGGCGCTTCCATTTCCTTGCAGGGTCTTTAGTTAGAAACTGTTCCATATTATGTATGTGGGTTTAGAAGTGATGAGTAAATGATTTGGACAGAAGAGTTAGAATAAGGTGTAGTCCATTTAATCAGTCAATTGTCCCTTTTCAGCAAATGGATCACTAGGCATAATTGATATGAAGATTAACATAAAACATAAGTCACTAATACTATGATGCTTATGGTGGGCTATTCCATTTTAAGTAACTTCCATTAATAAGACTGAAATGCAGTTGATGATGGATGTGCAAAACAAAGAATAATCCTGTGATACATTAAAAACGTGTATTAAGGAAAATTTCAAACTTGGCAAAATAGAATCAGTTATGCTTTCTACTGGTTTAGTGTTCACTTGTCCATTATTAGGTTATAGTTAACTATTGTAGTACAAATGGAAGCTTTGTTACTGAGTTGTTACAAAGGAGAAATGTGGGCATTCCTGGACACACGTTTTCTAAAAATATTTCTGCTTTGGAAATTATTTCTTGAATGAAAGCTTCATGTGGTGAGATATATATTTTTTTTAACTAGTAATAACTTTTTTGGTAGATAGATATTTTCCTATTCAGGTTTTCCTACTATTGAGCTCAAAGAAGGAGATGATTTCTGTACATTAATGGTGTGTCGAACTAGTAAGGATTCAGTAAAAAAAAATAGATTTGACGGTGTAGGTAAAACTTGTGGAAAAATTAGCACACACTGTGCTAAAGGCAAAGTGGTTTAAGTAAAATATATTTACCTTTATTCTTTATGATAAATGTGCATTAATTAATGACTCTCCTTATTACCTTGCCCTTGTATATGGAAGATTAACCACTCTATCCACAAGGCAATCAAGTCACACTAGAGCTGTCAACTCTTCTAGCTTACCTTGTGCAGGTTACTTGCTCTCCCCATATTCACACACTTCCTCCAAAGGTATGTCATTAAGCTCATTGGTGACTCTTTGTCAGGTGTGCATCTATTTCTGCATTGGTATGCTTGCAGTGGCTTGATTTCTACCTTTTGGCTCCAGTTACTCATAATCTTGTAATGGATAACAGCTTAAAACATTAAGTATATCAATGATAATCATTTAGATTGAGCATCATTCATTTTTTTTTCCATGTCATCGTAACAAAGCCAAAAAGCTGTATTTAAACATGTATTTTGTATTATATACGTGTTTACAAATTTAGAAAATGACAAAATGTTTTGCTTCAACGAAAATACTCCCTTTAAAAATTCAGAACATTAAATTAAGAAATCATGAGCTATGATTTTTAGGTAAGAAGTCTTTGCTTATAAAGAAGATTTTTGTTTGCAGTAAGCAACTGTAACTGAAGACACTGCAGATGTATTGTCTTGAACAAGAAGACACATATCTATGACAAATGTGCTTTACAGCATGTGCACTGTGGGTCTGCACAACCAGCTGTTAGAAAAATGCTGAAAATCATGAATTGGATCTTTATTATCAGATTTCACATTGTATCCTTACATTGGCCTAGTAGATTTTTAAATTTACTTCTACTGTTCTAATACGGGTGGGCATGCTAAGGCAAACTTTTCCAACCATATTCCTAATACACAAGTCTTTAAAAATATATATTTCATTTCTTGACCATTTATTTATTAGTTATGGCAGTGGCTGAACAAAAAAACGTTTTATTCCCTGTATTTTCTGTTCATCAACCTAGATGATCATTTCCTGGATGTTTTTATTCTCTAATTGCTAAACAGTAATTTTAGCATGTTCTTAGGTCAAGAGCTTTTTAAAATAGAATGAAAAAAGAAAAATGCTTATTTGGGCTTTAGGCCATGTAGTACTGTGTTACAGGACACAAAGAAACATCTGGTTATTGGAGCCCTTAAGTTTTCATATGTGAATACCATAAATCTTATACAGATTTTGTGGTTTGCTGTTATCCAACAATACCTGGAACAACTACTTTAGAAATAATAGGTCTGTTTTGTAGAGATAGAGAAGCAAATAATCCTTCATCTTGCTGCTACTCTCAGGAGGCTCTACATGCTGTTTTCTGGCTATTTTGTTTGCTTCATGACCTGGGAGAAATAGCAGAAAATGAAGAATCGGCTTTATATACTCAAAATGTTAGCAAAGTCTCAGTTTAGTCCTTGTTGTGCTGTTTTGTTAATGACATACTTCATTCTATAATATTTCTAGGCTTCTGTTTAATGGAACTACTTACAAATGCATATGTAGCTGAAAGCCTTTTTCAGAAGAAAAAGTAAAAAAAAAAAATATGTACAACCAATTTTTTCACACCCTCATAATCATGTTGAAAACTTCACACAGTAATAACATGTTTTTCAGACTTTCATAATGAAAGCCCAATAATCTCCAGTCTATTAAATGATAGCACCTCTAAATCAAGATATATTAAAAGGAAGTTGGTTAATTTGTCTCCACTCTCTCCATCCAGTTACTAGAAAACAATTGTAGGATGCTACAGAATTAAATCAGACTGCTTACTGACTAAATATGTAAATTATAAATATCAATTTGCCTGAGTGGGTTGATTGTGTTAACGTTAATTAACCCAAAGTATGCAAAGCAGCCAATAACAGTCCACTTGTGAGATGCTCAGAGGATGACTTCTGTCTGAACAGTTGACCATTCATTTCCAAAACACACAAATGGTACAAGTGAGAAAGAGTGCTAATAATGTGAAGTGCCCTTAACTACATTTTCTAATGATGCAATTAACAAATAGAAATGAAAGCTGACAAATTGCACTCTTCTAATTAGATCCATTTACCGCTGTGCAAATACAGTAGTTCACTTCACTGTAAAACATTATGCTGCCATCTCACAGGTGCGCCTCTGTATACAGTTAGACTTGGGTACAGCTTGTTACTTCAGCCATGCCAGATCTTTTACATGGTTCTCTTATCCCCAGTGCATTCAAGAGGAAATTATTGCTAACTGCTTCCCGGTATTTTAATTTACTGTACTCTGTTACTGTTTGCAATGATCTAGAGCCCTTTTGAAACAAAATACACTTGACATGATATGCGTTGGAGACATGGATTAAAAAGTGCTAAACTAGGACATGAGATAAATTGTGGCTCCTTTTTCTGCCTGAACATGAATATCTGAAATGGTCATAGTTTAGATTCTAGAGTCAGGTTTCAGTTCATTTGAGCAAAACGGTGAAATGCATTTTTGCCACCAACATTCAAACTGAGTTTACCTAAGAAATTAAAGTAACTATAGCATTGTACTGAATGTGTTTTTTTTTTTAAAGTATCATGACTGTAGTGTGTGTTGAGTGATCAGTTGTACAGTACAAATTTGTTTTGAAGGAAATGTGTAAAATGTCTGAAATATGCTGAGTTTAAGATGTGGACATATTCTGCCATGCATTGACCTCCGTATATGGCAAATGACTTTAATAAAATGTAGACAGAGGTTTTTTTAGGTACTTACAGTATGATCATGTATGAATGCTGTAGATTTATGAAATTAAACTAATACAATGGAGGCAATTAGGCATTTTTCTTCCAAAATAGGTTTTATTTGCAAAAATAAACCATGCAGTGTTGAGCTTCTCAAATTAAACATATAATTACCTGTTTGCTTTTTGCATGTGTTTTATTGCATTTTTCTTCAACCAATGTGAATACACTTTGTGCAGTATACTGTGACTTCAAATTTTAAGAAACACTGAAGGTGGCAACAGAAGCAAAGGGTTGAGAATATGATAGCTGCCTTGAAATTTTACAAATAAGGGAACAGTTTTAAAGTAAAGAAAACTTGGACATGAAACATATCTCCTGTAATTCTTATTATAGCACTAGGCAGGAACACCTAATAGCTCACTTTGTGGAATATCGAAAAAAAGTTATCTTTTATAGTTGTCATGTTTGTTTGATTTACAAATGTACATGCATACATTTTCAGAATCCAATTCAGAATTGCAATTAAGTTTACAAACAGACATTTGTTTATTAAAAAATGCCCAAATTTGTGTCATCCATTTGGACAAGTTAGGCACATAATAGTTCATGAGCTTTATTTGGCTGAATAACCAGTTCTCATTAAAATTATTTCCAATCATTTCTTTGTATGGTAATTTTTTAAGGCTAGAAAACTAAACTAAAATAACAGACATAACATCATATTCTCAAGGTCTGTTTAGCCGTCTCTGGGTTATGGGCGGGTCAATCCGGTGCAGAGTAGGGACCAGTTCTGGCTATGGTGCTAGTCCAGCATAGAATACACTCTCAGACATTTCTAATGCAGTTCTAATTTGGAAACTAACATGGACAGCTTTTTGGATATGGAAGGAATAACTGGAGTATCTGGAGAAATACCTGCACAGATATGGGGTTGATGTGCAATCTCCAAGCAGACCTGGGCTTATGGTGAGAAGAAAACCTATGAGTTGGATTTGTGCCAATAATGAGCTGGGTGTTGGGGCATTCCTGGATATTGGTGATGCACATTCACAAATAATTGTCATTGGTTATTCCTTAGCATGTTTGTGTGTAGTTGATTTAACAGAGCAAGATGCAGAGGACAGGAAGATATGGAAAAAGCTGATCTGCTGTGGCAACCCCTAACGGGAACAGCCGAAAGAAGAAAATGTTTGTGTGTAGCTGATATTTAACACTTTGTTTTATATAAAATCTTTCCACAATTTAGCAGCATTGTCAAAGAATCAATTTATTTAGAACACTGTATGATGCATCATGAGTGTTTGTCTTTTATTGCACTTGTACCCATCCCCACTAATTCACCCGCATGCAGTATTACAGACTAAGTTAATAAATTATACTCTTTAGGAAACTATCAACTGACTGTCATAGTACTGTTTATGAGCCAAAATGAAAATTATGCTTTTGCACATTAATAAATCAATGTTCTGTTCATCTAACGTAAATTAATTAATTATTTAATGTCATGTCACAGTTTGTCTCCCTTTGAGAAATAAGATTAGCCACAAACAATGTTAAATAATTTGTGCTGATTTTCATGTATCGTAATTTAAACATGTAAAAGTCTGTTCAGTTGTGGTTTTGTTTACATTCATTATTTGTAAAATGACAGAATTAAAATGGCTACAGGTCATCAAATATGAAATGTAGCCTGCTTCTTTCAGCCTTGGGCAATTTTCTTTTTGTCCTTTTCCACTGCTCTTTCCAAAGGTTCCTCAATAATGAGTTGACCTGTTATCCAATATCCTTCAGAGACCTCGTCCTCTGCAATCCCAACTCCAGCCATCATATGGGGGAGGCGGCCCCTTTTATAATCACCCCGGTATCCCTGCTCCTCTTCCCCTACCAACCCCCCAGCACTTCCGGGTGTGGTGGAAGTGCTGAGGTCCAGGGATCTTAAGGCACAGGGGCGCCCCCTGGCTGTGACCACAGGCCCCTACAGGGTAGAGCTTCAAAGCTCTGTACCCGTGGCCCCCAAAGGAACCAGGGTGGTTGCCCCCACGTGGTCTGGGGAAGGCGAAAGTCCTCCTCCGATCCTCCTGGGCGTCCCAGCCGGGTCGCCACTCCAGCCATCTCTGACAGGGCATAATGATAGAGATTCGAAAATCTGCATTTTTGTGAAAGGGTGACAATAAAGTGGTGCCAAATAGATTACACATACTGTAGTTAGAATTCTAAGATTTGTGTGTGCATATATATTTTTTTATCACTAGGCAGTTTCACACTGTCTGGGAGGTATATATATTTTCTATTTAAATTAGATATTATATATAAATATTGTGCTTTCCTGCTAAATGAAGCTATTTATATACTTTTTTTCTGCTTACTTTTCTACAAGCCTAGTAGAAGCAGTCAGCTGAGCAGAATCTTGGGAAATCAATGGGGGAACAGAACCCTGTCGGATATTCTCATGTGCCATCTCCAGCATAACCCAGTACACAGCAGGTGCAAGTGCGACATGCCTCTCGTCCCAAGGCACAATTGAGGTGCCCAACTCATTCACATGTCTCTACACATGTATGCAGCCATGTACCTCAGTTAACCACTGAGTGAAACGTGCTTGTGTACCCTGCATCTGATTTCGGGCCTGAACACTACCTGAGACACGGTTATTTATTTAAAATTCTCCCGACGCCATAGACCACTCATCACAGACACACTGCACTTCCAATATACTCAAGTCATCCATATACAGTGTGTACAGTTTAAGTAAAGCAGCATATATTATATATAATATTAGAAAATACATAGGCATAGTTAAGAGTTGCACATTACCGCATCATAAAGTCTTGTCAGATGTACTCTAGGTGGTCCAAATTAACTATGTAGCCAACATTTGTTACATTGCAAGTTTACAACACAAAAGTGTAAGTAAACTTGCAAACGGCACACGTTAAAGTATTTGCATAGTATACAGTGGGTAAAAGACAAACAAACATAACACAAGGCCTGGGACGCCATGTGAGATGGATGTGCTGATCATGCTTAGCTTCAAACTGAACCTCCAAACTGAAGTGATTTTGTAAATGCATTTGAACAATGTACAAATTATTAGGTTTGTAGACTGCTGGTTTATACAATAGGTAGTAGTATAAACTACAGCAGTATTATATGCATCTGTAATGAAAACACACATTATATACACAAATGGTATGCAGATGGTTTGAATAAAGAAGATTTCTCACATTGAAGAGCAGTAAAACATTCTTGATTTCACAGGCAGTATAGTAAACTGCTGTGCCATTATGCTGCTTTCAAAATTAAACAGAATGATTTGAGAAAAGGTCAACAAGGTATCCCTTCCTAGAACACCAACTGTGCATGCCAAATGGCTCATTTAACTTCTTGTTCCATCCATCCATCCTTCCTCTTCCGCTTATCCAAGATCGGGTCGTGGGGAGGCAGCTGATGGGTACCGGCAGGCCAAGGCAGCTTCGGTGGTTGCTGAGGTAAAAACTCGGGTGTGGGAGGAGTTTGGGGAAGCCATGGAGAACGACTTTTGGACAGCTTCATGGAGATTTTTGTCCATCATCTGGTGTCTTCTTGTTCCAATAAGGTGTTAAGTCACTTAAAATTGCTAAAATAAACCTGAAACATTCGTTTGTAACTCGATTTCAGCTTTACTGTTTATTCAGAAATTGTTTCTTGAAACAATCAATATGTTCTTAGCACTTGCTGGAAAGTGTAAAAATGCAATGTACCAAACACTGTTGCATATCTTAAATCATGTTCTAGTATGCAAATAGAAAGACAACCATAAATTTCTCATTTTGGGTACACCTTCTAATATATTGTTTGAGTTCATGTACCAAGGTTGTTTTTTAAATTGATAAAAACATTTTCTATAGATTTATTCTTTATAGAAACTTATTTGAGTTTAAGAAAAAATCTAGCTTTCACTAAATGTCCAAATGAGTGGTGCTTTTCAATAGCAGTGTAGCTGGGCACTTAGCAAAGCTACAGATGATTTGAATGGTTTGTGACATGACATATTTTATGTATTGAACTCCTTGGAGCTGTATTCTGTTGCCAAATGAAATAAAGTGAAGTAAAGGACTATCTATTTTTCTCAGACTGAGTCTAGTTAGATATTTTACAATTAAGTGCTGTCATTAAAATAATGTTTGGTATGATCTTTTCCCGCACCTAGTAAATCTGTAAATTAATTTGTGCCGTTTCATTGTTATGTGCACCAACAGCTGTGCTGGTGACACGTTAAATTAAGCAGATGTGCACATAAGCAGCACTACAGCTGATTTTTAGGAAATGTCTCTTCTAATATTGTTTTGAGGTTTGTTCATTCAGACCACCCATTCATATAAAGGTTGCAAATTATCAGCCAGATCTTTTCTCAATAATCCAAATAGTATTGAAATTGATGTAGCTAATGAAGTGAAATAAATTTTGTGGATATGACTGAATAACTGTTTAGCTAAGTATATTCAAGACTTAAGATATGTAGCAAAAAAGTGAACCGGAAATCTAATGCCAAAAAAAATAATTTTATTTATGTTATACCAGAATTCTGAGCTTTTACTGGGAGTATAATTTTTTTCCCCTTCTTTTACCCCATTTTGGAATTATAGATCCAATAGAACAGAGGTTGTTACTGTAGCTGTCTTTTATTTGCTATGTCCATTGCCATGGACATTGGGCATAGTAAATAAACTTGGCTTGGTGTGCATTTTTGATAAGGCCTGGACTCTGGCCATGGATCCTTCTTTCACCTGTTGCTTAACCACTGCCCCATGCCTCTAACTCTTCTGACTGGCAAAATAGTGTTGTAACAATCATGGGTAAAAGATGCAGGGGAAATAAAAAATGGAGTTCTGCAGCAATTCAAAGTGACTGAAATTGTTGCAAGTGGAGAAATTGACATCAGAATTGGAGGCACGCTTGAAAATATTTCTAAGTACACAGCACGACTTAGCAATGTCATGAAGTCTACATTTTGAAATTGTAGGTCTACAGGGGTTCAAGGATGAAAGACTGTGAAAAAGCCAAATTTTCATAATGGGTTTTAGCAGTTTTTTTTAAAAGTTCCACAGTGTTAATGGCAAATTTAAAACTGATCAAACTGTGAATACTGTGTAGTTAAAATGCTGCATAGTCTTTTATTGCACATTCATATCTACTTTGCCCCTGCATCTCTTTCACCAGAAGGGACAATCATTTCAATAGCTGAGCCTTTGCTGTAGAAATGTGTGCCCCGGTAAGCTTCTTGCCAAATGAACATCGTATAGTTAAAATTATTAAAAATTTATTCCAAAAGACTGTAGACCGTATTATATATCAATATCATATTTAATGTGCCTCTCCATCCCATCCACTTTAGGGGACACTTATTTTCCACAGCTCAACCTTTGTTGTTAAAATGCTCATCTGTTTACAAAGTGAACACTGGACAGCTAAAATTCTTCAAACTGTATTTTAAAGGTTGTAGAAAGTCTTCTTTTTCACATTCATGTCTACTGTGGCCTTATATCTCATCCATGGGGGTTTTGGCAATCATTTCCACAGCTGGAGCAGAACTGTAGAAAAGTGTGAACCCTGCCTTCTTTGATTTTGCCTCAAAGTGTTGCAGCTATTGACCATTGTGGTCTCACAATCAAAGGGATATCAGACAGACCATTAAGGAATGAAAAGTTGCTGTAGCACTAGTGCCCCAGGATGCCACACAGACAGATTGAAAACTAAACAGCAGGGAAAGTCAGTGAGCAGTACCAATCCAGGCATTACCTTTCAGAATATATAACTGAAAGGTGTAAGTCTTGCCAACTTTAGAGAGAACCTTCAATCACATGTTGAGAAAATGGTGGATGCTGCAGTTAAGGAATTGGAAAACCAGTTTGAAAATATGAGGAGTAATGCACAGCAAGGAAGCTCACGTGGATCTGAGATCATTTATTGCTTCTCAGTCATCTATTGTGATTCATGGCCAGATGATTTTACCACTTTTGGAGACGAAGGAAGGCCAAATTTCACTGGATAACGCTCTTCACACTGACATTCTGATGGTCAATGGCACAGACTCAGAGCCTGAGTAATAATGCACTGTTCTTAATGACTGTACATAGTTGGAAAGTTACCCAAATCATCAAGACAAACATAAAAGCAGAAGGGAAGGATGCATTGCACAGAGAGAGAGGGAGAGAGAGAAAATAAATTTGGTACACATACATGGAGGTTAGAAAATCAAGAGATTGATTTAAGTACCAAATAATAAAATGTGTAAAATATTAATCTTTCAGAGCTATTGGCTCCTATTTTTTTTCTTTTAGGAGCCACTGGCTCCTTGAGGTGAATTTTTGTCTGAAGCGCTGTTAGATCAGTGATCTAGTACTGTGCCTTTTGAGCCTTTGTGAAAGACATTTCTTCCCTTTTTTGTCTAGACTTAAGTATATAAACATCTTGCCTGCCTTAAGGATTCTGTTTTTGTGATATGTCTGTATCTGCTCTGTTCATTGGTTGATCTTCTTCTATTCTTTGCTTTGTTCTTTTTAGGTCATAAACTGTAAACTGTTATTTGATCTGGCTTTGGAAAGTGACCCTCTCCATTTTTCTCCTGATCAGAATCAGTAAAACCAATCTGGCTGATGCTGCTGGAAAAACATGACAATTCATCCTTCTGGTTCATTTTTTCATGCACATCCTTTATGCCAGAATGATGTATCTTGGAACATGGTCAGTCATTATGAGCCTGACCGCGCACTCTAATCTTCTTTAAGAAAACAGACCACTATAGTCTATTTTCCGTCCATTCTAATATTATGGATGCACCTATTTTAAACTTAGTTACTTATGGGGGAAGTGGTGCCTTTCAAGTGATTTCTTCATTTTAGACCAGCAGCCATTTGTTTGGACTCCATCCCCAATTAATTTCTCATAATCATTCTAGTGCAAGGTAAACAATATAATGGTTATCATTTGACAAAATTATGAATACAGTTTAAAAAGTTAAATTCTAGCATTCTTTTTTAAGCTGTTTTTTTCTTTTTTTTCTCATGGTCTAGACTAGAAGTACAGTATTCTAAAGGTAAATAAACAAAAAATCCAAGGCTAAGTCCAACACTGCATAGTTGAAGCTCTTTAATGATAATGATGATCAAACTTAATTTGTCCCCAGGGGGAAATTTGGCTTTTTACAGAAGCTCTTTAAATAAATTGAGTTTCTGTAACAGGCTGCCGCTTGTGTGCACACTCAGTGTTACATGAAACATATAAGCAATAAGAAAGAGCTGGCAGACATATGTATATACAGGGCTATTCAAAATGAAAGAGCAGATTTCAAAAATTTATTTCAAACGAACTACAGATGAAATTCCATTACATTGTACTGCCAGGGACCTAAAAATATTTTGTTATAATGAAAATTTTGTAGTAATGAGATTCTGCATTTGTCACTATAGTGCTTTCTTTAACTTACATCCAGGCAGGCATTTGCAATCACTTCATTAGCTTCTTTCGCGTTACTTTTAATCTCCTCCTGTCTACAAGTTATGCTGCCGAGAATTTTTCTCAGCATTTCCTTGCGATAATACACTTTCAGGGTGCGAATGATGCCCAAATCCAAAGGCTGAAGCACTGCTGTGCAATTTATGTCAGAGGAATTCAACACGAACATTATCTAAATGTGGAAGCATGTTGTGGGCCGCACAGTTATCAATCGGAAGCCAAATCATCCTTTTCTTCTTCTTCATATTGTGAGGTTTCTGAACTTTTGGGATACCTCCCACGTAATGGGAACGACACACTGAAGTGCATCGCAAAGTGCAGTTGCCACGTCTGTGGAAGATTGTTTGTCCGTTGCCAGGACAGGGCAACAGCAGGCTCACAGCGCTGTTGCTTGGGTATGTGGTCCCTAATTACTGAATTCACATCTTCCTCAATTCGATGTCACAAATCTTGAAGATTAGCGGGCATGGGTTGAACAAACACACTTTCTTTAATGTACCCCTATAGATAAAAATCACAGGGGGTAAGGTCTAGAGACCTGGGAGGCCATAGACAATGAGCAAGATCTTTTTGTCCACCTCTTCCAATTCAATGGCCTGGAATGGTGTCATTCAGGTAACAAAGGGCCTCCAAGTTAAAATGAGGCAGGGCACCATCTTGCATGAAAATTAAGTAATTCGAATCTTCTTGAATTTGGGGAAACAACTCGTTTTGTAGCATGTCCACAGTTTGCTCCTCAAAAAAGAAAGGTCCTAAACTTTGCTTGCAGAAATGGCACAAAACACATTTACCTTTGGTGAGTCTCTTTTTATGTTTGATGACTATGCAAGGGTTTTCATATCCCCAAATTCTAACATTGTGGCTATTAACCTTACCAGAGAGAGAGAAAGTTGATTCATCCGAAAAAATTACTAATTCAGGAAAATTGTCCTCTTCCATATCCTCCAGAATTTCAGTGCAAAATTAAAACCATTTTTCATGGATGTCGTGATGCAATGCCTGCACTAATTGCAACTTGTAAGGCTTCATATGCAGATGTTGTCTAAGTATACGCCATACCATGGTTTGAGGAATTCCAATTTCAATGCTTGCCCGTGATGTCAATTTCCTAGAGCTCCGTTCGAACACACCTCAGATACGCTCAACATTTCCATCAGACATACATGGACGACCAGTGCTTTTACATTTGCATATACAACCTTCTTTTTTTATGCCACTCATAAATTTGCTTATGGCGAGATTGCCGTTTGTTGAATGTCGTTGGAATTCACGTTGCATTTGAACAGTGGATTCACACTTCTCAAATTGTAGCATGCAAAATGATTTCTCTTGTGGTGGTGTCTCCATTTTACTGTAAACTAAAAACCACGCTCGGTGGCATTCACTGGTACTTTTAGGCAGGCCTTTAAACTTTGAACTTTCCTCTATCCAGTGATGTGCAGAATGTGTTTCTGTCTTATACAGTTTGTTTGAAATACATTTTTGAAATCCACTCTTTCATTTTGAATAGCCCGGTATAGTATGAGTACTGTATATGTACTGTATGTATATTGTGGATGAATGGAAGAAACACAGGGTTAGCCCAGAGAAGTGCTGGTGTACCAGCTGGGTCACTCATTTTTAAACCTATTGGCAGTTGTAAACTAAACATGTGCAAAAGGGTGCAAAGTATAAACGAAACACAAAAGGCTTCTTATCTTTTCAAAGGGTTAGATCACAAGAGCAGGTCTAGATTGTGGAGCTCCATCCTCTTGTAAATCCTGTTACAAAGAAGACGCCACCTTTCTGGGGCGTCTGGCTTTTATAACTTTCTGAATTGAAAGGGCAGTGTCAGATGCCCTCAAGGGCCATCTTATTGGTGCTGTGGGGTAGAAAAGAAATGATACCATTAGTGATAGTACTCTCTATCACCGCGGGGTACTTTACACCTTAGACAAGCCCAGAAGGTTTTCCTCTGACATGCATGTGTGGCAATAATATATTCTTTTCCTTCCTCTTTTGCTTCTATTCCGACTTCCATCTGGGGTCAATATTTTATAGGTATGTACAATAATCCCTTGCGATTCACTGGTGTAAGGGGGCAGGGCCCCTGCTAGTGCAAAAATCTGCTAATATGTTTTGGGCTTATGATTACTGTATATTCTAAGTTTATTGCACTAAATAAGATGCATAAAGTTTTGAGAAATCCGAGACACAAGATCACTGTAGAAATTCTAATTTTGTGTGTAAGACTGGCTGCCGAGCCAAAGATCCATGGTGTCCCTCACACAAAGTTCAGGGCTTCTTTAGTGAGCTGCTAACTTTTTATAAAACTGTAAATTAAAACTGTAATTTATGTGTATATTTATGGAAGGAAATGACAAAGAAGATTTAATATTACAGATACAAAAGTAATCCGACAAAACACTAAGCACAAAACGATAAACACGATACAGTCCAGTTTTGCAGATGAAGGTGGTACAGTTATGAAATGAAATCCTCTATGGAAAATCTCCTGAAAGATACGTAAAGCGGTATCCTACTTTGATGCTGATGTATGTGAATATTTGCAGAAGTAGGGAGCACTCCCAGACAAAGACATTTTCCAACCCAAACAAATTCACATGAACAAGTGGCCACTGGACAAAACCTTTTATTGTTTTACCTTACATATTTTCACTTCAAATCAGAATTGACTGAGTAAGAAGCAAAAAGTAGCAATTTCAACTTTTCCTATCCCACTACTTACTGTCATGTAAAATAGGGACAGGAAATATTATTGTAATCCATTTGCTTGAAAATTTCCAGAAATAAATCTTAATGTTTCATATTTGTTCCCTCATATTTATTTAAATCCTTATCATTCACTTATACAGTATAAGGAAAAAAACTGCACCTTCACTATCCCAGTACTTATGGATGCCACTGTATACACATATGTACAGTAGGTATTGTAGGTGCATAGGTAATGCTTAAAGAACTTTTTCAAGTTGTTGTGTCTAATCTTTTTTGCAGTTTTCATCACATATCTAATACTAGGACTTTCTATATACTAGCTCCAAAGCTGTATTACAGACATTCCCAGACCAGGCCAAATAAGTGTTGCTTATATCAATACTACTTTAACTCTTGTGTGTTTTGAAATTGGCAACAGGAGAGTTTAAGAATTTGTATTAACTGTAGAGCAGAGTAAAACAGAACTGCATTGTATTGCTATTTGTTTTCAGCAGATAGAAATTTTACATTTGTTTGCTTTATGAAATATTTGTATATTACATTACAGTTTACTGTACATTATGCTACTGAACCAACAATCAAAGTAATGACAAGGTTAGGAGATAACGTTTTCAAATCACAATTAATTGATTGCTGCTGTTACTCAATATTAAATGCAGGGCCCAAATGTTACAATAATTTTCCAGTTTCATATTGCATAAGGTGAGTTTAGATTATTTACTTTGCTCTTTACTCTTTTATGGTAGTTTTTAATGCTGATGCATCTTAGGTTCTTGATTTATTAGCTGCAGTGTTTCCTAATTTTGATTTAAGCCTGATTTTGAAAGTAGTGTAGGTAATTTCAGCTGATGTTCCTGCTTAGAATTATATAAAGTAGAAATGATGATAATTGCCACTTTAGTCAGCCTGATAAATATACCAATTCAAAGTATGAGCTCAAAATGTGTGTGTGTGCGTTTTTTCATTTTGTTTTAGGCAAATCCAGTGATTATCTAGATTTAATCAGTTCTAATCGAGGTATAGCTGAAAACCATCTAACCAGTGAAGTGTGCAGATGTTTGCTTTTGTTTTCTTTTAATTTTAAAATAGGTAACAAAATCCTCCTTATTATTAATTACACTTAAGTTATACCTGCATAGTGTTGCTTCCAAGCCATGCAATTAGTAATAGATAGATAGATACTTTATTATTCACAATAATACATATTCCATAAGTCACTCAGGATGAGAGGTGGCATTTGGCAGAGGTGTTACGGTTGCTGAGCTGTACCTTGTCAAACATTGTTATTTGATCACATTTACAGGTAAATGTAGAGTAAATTCATATTAAGACCCACCATAAGACCCTGGAACACTAAACTCCTTAACTGGCAGTTGATCCTACTTTTAACAACGCAACACATGGACATTTATCGCAGCACATTTCTCACTGTTGTTTTCAGTCTGGGTTAGGAAGGGGAGTTGGTCTCCCTTAGTCATTTTGGCACACAGATACTGAATCATTTACTGGATACCTTGATCATTTACGGGAGGGGGGTTATTCGTAAAAAAGGCCCCTTGAAATTACAAGCCCCTGGGTACGTACCTAGAATGCCCTAATATAGAAGTATTTTTAACGGAAGTTGGAAACTGTTGCTAAGACTTTTGAAGAAGTATTCTAAGTCCCTGGTAGTTCTGTAAAATTGCTTTCACTTTACGTACTTTTAAACAATTTTATGTGAGATTTCCTGAAAAAACAGCCTTGCTATAAAAAGTATTTAAGCATAAATGAGTGAAAAATTGTGAATAATAATGTAAAGTATAAACAGGGCTACATAGCAAATATATTAATACAGTACATAGAATTATTATAATCATTGTGGGAGTGTATTACATATTTGGAAATAATTATTTGTGGTCAAAGAATAGGTAAAACTTAAAAAATAGGAATTTCAGAGAAGAGCTGTGCAAACAAGTCTTGATTAATAAAAGCATTGGAAAACATATTTCCCCATAAGCAGGTTTACATTGCGAAGACAATGTTAGCATTGGGGTTATATTCAGCTTTCAGAACAGGTAAGCAGGCTTCATAACGGAACCAAACACAATTTATTTTTCTTTTATTTATCTAGAATGAAAGGAAATAAATTGGCCAATATTCATTATACTCTACTCCTTAACTGACATGTTAAAATTTAGTATGGGTTGTGTTTAACATTCAAGACTGGGCTCTAGTGAAAATGAACTGATGTTCTTCAGTATCTGAAACGTGAATACAGCTGGTGGTAATTCACAGAAATTGACTCAACTGTTTGCATGTTCTTTTTTTCTATTTTGTCCTTGTCCAATAGTGCCCCCGAAGTTAAAGAAAATCAAAAATGTAAAAATAGTAGAAGGAAGGAAGGCTGTTTTGAAATGTGAAGCCAGTGTGGGAAAGCCAAAATTTGCTTGGTACAAAGATGGAAAACAATTGGATGAAAAGGTTAGAAATATGAAGATCAAGGAAAGACAAAAGTAAGTATACTGTACAAGCATTTTCCTAATAGCATTTGCCACTTGCAGCTAAACATTTCCTGTTTGGCTTTCTCAGTGAGCCATTGATGCAGTGCTGCCAGACAATACTCCCCTTCTCTCTCTTTCCCAAAACTTTGTATCCCTGCCCTCAGTTTGTGCAAACAGTAGTAAACTTTTCTTTCTTTTAACTGTCCTATGATGTACTTAAGAAGGCTGCCCTGTGACTAATTCTGATTGTATCTGGACTTGCACTTGAGTCATGAAACATTTATTTGTGCAGTAAACTCAAGATCTGTTAAATTCTATAGTATGGATATCAATAAAAAACATCCCTGTACACTAATAATGTGTGCTTTATATGTATAATTTGAACTCTTCAATATAAAGTGCTTTAATTACCATATAATGGCTGAATTCTATAGGATCTCATATTAAAAAATCATAATTTTTTTAAAATCAAAACCTTTTTGAATTTTATTAGCAGAAAATAAGGAAAAATCACTAACGTACCCTCACCTAGGCTATACCAAAAACATCTTCAAGCTATTTGAATCTGAAGCGTTTGAACATTTCCCTTTCACTTCTTTACATTAGTTTACATATCTAGGTGTTACAATCACATGTCGATTTTAAAGGTTTGCTTCAATTTAATTGTAATTCTTCTGTGTTAAGAAATATTTTACTTCACATTTTACGTGAGCACTATTTTTAACAACATTTTATATCTCACTATTAAAACATTCATGGGTAAAGATTAAACTTAAATAACCTCACAAGTATAGTATTATCAGGTTTAAAAAGTGCAAGTTGAAAATAAAACTCTAATCAGTTTTTGTACAGTACAAAACATGGATTTGGAGAAAGATGAGCTTGTATGCTACTCTGTAAAACAGAGGGTTTTGATATCACTGTCCCTTTTGTCTTTCAAAAATAATGAATGCATTTTTATATTGTGCTTGTTTTCTACAGTAAGATGGCTTCTGAAATTCAGATCAGAAAAGTAACGGCATCACATCATGGGGAGTACATATGTGAAGCTTTCAATCAACATGGAAAAGACAGGGCCACAGTCAGACTAGATATTATTACAGGTAGGAGAATCTACAAGTATTATACAATTAATGAATGAATGGGGCACTTTTATAGAGTATCTGCAGCCCTATAGGGATTAACCAAGAAGGAAGATGTTTTAGTTGAAATATTATATCTTTGCCAAATCATGTATGAATGAACAGGGCACTCATGATGCTTTCCTTGCCTTTATGGGTGTTATTGTCAATAGACTAACCCTTTGTCCTGTCATTTTGTAATATGCATTTAAGGTCACTTGTATCTAGCTGTCATGTATTTTTTTTTTCCAATTAGTGGATAGTACTTTTCTGAACTAATGCCAAGCTTAAAAAGCCGCGTCATTACTTTATATTCTACACCACAGCACAGAGGCAAGGACATTTGGTACTCTGGTGTTCGATAATGTGGGCATTAAGCATTAAGCCAAGAGACTAAAAGAACCTAAGAAATGAAATGAAAAAAAGACTTAAGATTTTTATACTATTACACTTAGAATACAAACCTTCTACAATAAATACATCATATGTTGTTTTCATTTATATCAGTACTAATTTAATCTTCAGTGGATCTTGTAAACATCTAGTCTATGTATTACTGAGACATGTGTAGATTTAATCTTTAAGTTAACAACAAAAAAAATAATTCCACATCCAATTAAAGAAAACATTCTGTTAAAGGCTTTGCTTTATTGTGACAGTAAAGTAACAAGATGAGCTTTAATTATTGTTTTTTGAATGGTATTTTGGTGTGGTTTGTCTTTTTAAAATTTGCACCCTGGCACATTCTTCACATTATATATATTTAGCCATTGAATACCTTTAAAAGTCTCTAGTACACACATTTAAGAACTTGGAAAAATCATTCAAGTTTGGTAGCTAATTGCTTATTAGGTATTACATTCCTCTGTTTCATTCAGATTACGTTCAGATGATCAAGTTACTTGTCTGTGAGTATCTGCCTTTATTGTTAAATGAGACTAGACATAATAGTTGAATGTCATATTTACTACTTTGTTTAGGCAGCATGTAGAGACTATTTTTGCCCTTTTTATAAATCTCAACATTCTATACATGTCTTTTTTGTGTGCAGACTTGTATTAGCCTTCTGAGTGTCCTACACTGTTGAATGACTTTTCACTCTAGCAGGTATGCATTGGCCAATCATGAAATTCCCTAGCAATTCCACTCCATAGCCAATTAATGTCAACACTGGGAACAGATTACTCCTTTTTTTAAATAAATTTTCTTCCTTCCATGTCATTTTATATCTGATCACCATGATTATAATAGGTGGTCCCAGAATTAATAGTCACTTGAGTTCTGCATCTGCTAATCAGAGTTGTGCCTCTACCAGTATTGTATTAGTGTTGTGCAAAAAGCGTTTTAATAGCCAGTGGTGATAAGGCCATTCTTAAAGTGGGATTTTGTTTTTTATTTTTAAAGTATACAGTAAATGTATTGATTTTCTCATAGGGCATATTCAAATTAATTACAGTAGACAAGTACAGATTTTCCTGAACTGTTTCTTGTTTGCCCCGACCCCAAATTGGATTAAGGAGGTTTGTAGATTGATTGATTAGATTTGTCCAGTTTATTTCCTTCAGTTCATGCTTGTTTATTAAATGTTTGTTTTAAGACTTGCTTTTTTATATAACATAATTTAAATACTTCATCTATATAAGAATGGTGCTATCTTGCCATGTGCATTTTCTTTTTCTATTTTTTTTTGATATAACCACCTTGCTATAATAATCTTCTTAGGACAGTACTCCAAGTACAGTGACCCTGCTTTTTACTCAAGCTCACCCCTAAACACTTGAAGTGGCTTTTATCACAAAGTATTGTACTGATATTGAAAATCTTTTATACTTAAATATGTTTACAGTTGGAGTTCAAAAATTTTGTCAGGAATATTATATTTAAAGCTTGATTATTTATGTGTTTGTTTGTTTATTTGTTTGTGAATTTCTATCTCCGCTGATTTTGATTTGATGTTAATTTGAATAATTTTCTACAAAGGGCATGTTTCTTTTCTGCACATACTGTACAGAGCTACTGTGAAAATAAGTAGTGTGTGAATAACCTTTCCAAAAAAACACAATATATTTTTACTCTCTTAATATTCATTCAACAGTAATACATCAACATTTTTCATTACCCTGCACAAACAGAAAAATGGTTCTGTGCAAATACAGGATATTTACTGGGTCACTTTAAAAACCCAATATGTGTGTGGTTTACAAGTTGGCCAAAAGTAAGGAAAGTAGACAGCCCATTAAATTAGCGGATTTGACTGTTTTCATCCACATCCATTGCTAAGCATCAACAGCAGAATGGCTCTGTGATTTGCATCGTTGCACGGTCATAGGATGCCACATTTCTACAAAGTCAGTTTATCAAATTTCTGCCCTGCTAGTGTTGCTGTGATCAACTATATGTGGTGGTGGTATTGTGAAGTGGAAATGTCTAGGGGTATCAACAGCTTAGCTTTGAAGTGTTAGGTCACACAAACTCGCATATTCCAAGTGTTGAAGCATGTAGCACATAAAATCATCTGTCATTGGTTGCAGATCTCTTTCCTGAGTCCCAAACTGCTTCTGAAGGAAACTTTGACAGGAGCTTTATGAACTGAGTTTCTGTGGCCAAGCAGCCACACTTGAGCCTAAGATCACTTTGTGTGTTGCCAAGCATTGTCTGGAGTAGTGTAAAGCGCACCATCATTGGACTCTGGAACAGTAGAAACATGTTCTCTAGAATGATGAATCACAGTTCACCATCTGCCAAGGTAATGGTGCCAACCTGAATACATAGTCCAAAGTAAAGGTTTGGTAGACGGGGAATAATAATAATCTGGGCCTGTGTTTTTCATGGTTTGAACTAGGCCTCTTAACTCCAGTGAAAGGAAATCTTAATCCAGCAGCATTCAGTGACATTCTAAGGGATTGTATGGTTTGGCAACAGTCTGAGGAAGGATTTTTCCTGTTTCAATATGACATTGACTCTGTTTAAATTGAGGTTAATGCCAAAATGGTTTGCAAAGGTTGGTGTGAAAGAACCTGATTAGTCTACACAGAGCCTTGATCTCAGCCCAGTCAAACATTTGGGAAGATTTGGAATGATGATGAGCCAGGGTTTATCACCCAACATCAGTGCTTGACCTCAAAAATGCTCTTGTGATTGAATGAAGGTGAATCCTTGCTGCCAAAATCTAATGGAAAGCATTTTTAGGGTGTTGGCAATTATACAGGGACACCAACTGAAAAATGTTCAGAGAGTGATTATACAGAAAATTTTCAACATTTTATAAGAACATTACACTTTATTGTTCTTTACTCTTATATCTGTAAGAGGCTTAAAGAAAATCATATTCATTTCTATACAGTATGACCCTATCATAGGAAACATTTAGGAAGACATTACATAACTTTGTTAGAATGGTACATGCTTTGCTTTTGTATATAATTTCACCAATACTTAATAGGCATCATTGCAACCTATAACAGTTATTTAATGTTGTATTTTCTATCTAGGTTTTTACTACTCAATACTGTGTGCTTTATAAAGGAGAAAAGTAATGAAAGAGTCATTTCAGCATGATTTACAGAGATGCACTGGTTGTCACGCAGCATACTATTGATTTGTGGGTTACTCCCCTCCGATGAGAGTTCCCTTACAGGAGGCACCATATAAAACCACCCCTGTAATTTGACACTTTGTGTTATCATTATCCTAGTCACAGAGGCCATTCTTAAGCACGCCTGAGTCTTTCCTTTCGAACTCAAGCAGAGGAAGTAATTTCTCATTCTTTCCAAGGATATCATGACCTGCATTTGTCCCTTGTATTGTCGGAAAATGCTTCAGCGTCTGCAAAGCAGAAAGTCCATTGAGAAAACATATTAATTTCTGTGTTCTTTACATATGGTCTGTACTTCCTGCATTCATTGCAGCTGTTCCTTCCTGAAACTCTTGGAAAGAAAAGAATTAGGATCAGATCATGTGTAATTTCTTTAGAGATCTACCAGTGACAACTGGTACTTTTTATCTTTATTTATGAATCATCTGATAATTAGTGTGCAGAATCTACTAGTAAATGATGTTTATCTTTTCCGTTGGTTACAGCCATGCAGTGCAGAGTATTTCTTAGTGTACCTTTTGAACTCTTTCATTGAGAAATTGGGATTTTATGTCAGTCAGTCATTATCCAACCCTCTATATCCTAACACAGGGTCACTGGGGGTCTGCTGGAGCCAATTTCAGCCACCACAGGGCTCAAGGCAGGAACAAATCCCGGGCAGGGCACCAGCCCACCACAGTGGGATTTTATGTGTAACAAGAAAACCTTCAGAACTGTTCTTGTTTATAAGTAGACATTTTTGGAATATAGACAAGTTCTGCATAAACATCCATTTAAACATAGGGAGTGAATAATAAATAAAAATTTAAATCCACTGTAAAAAGTAAAAGTTTGAAATGCAGAGCTTTAGCTAATGAGCCTTTGTCAGGTGTGTTAAATGCATCTTGCATGTTAAGAAGACGGTGTGTTACAGCAGTAACAGAATACATGTCTGAATACAGATTTTGCTTGTGACAGAACTGTACAATGTTACTGTGTTATTTTTATAGAAATTGTTTTTTATGTTTAAAGATAAGTAATGTTGTGTTAGTAGGTTCAAATATATTTACAGAAGTGGTGTGTGTTTTTAATTTTTGTCTTTACAGAATACATGAAGTAAATGTTTTAAATTAACTACTCAAGCTTTTTGGATGAATGAATTATTCCATTGTCCTTGTTGTCCTTTAATATAAATTCAGATAAAGTGCTGCAGTGTTTTTGAAACTGGTTACTGGACAAAATAACAAGTATCTGACATAAGATGATATATGCTATGGAGTTAAAAGAAAAGGAAATAATTCATTTTATACATAAGTCTATTAGTTCATTTTAAATATGCATTTTCCTGTTGGGGTTATGGGGAGCTGGCATGTGTATATTGACAGCAATGGGCACAAGCTAGGAAATTTCCTTATTTAGTTTATCTGAAGACAAATGCATAGGATATGTTTAGAATCTAATAGCATATATTTGGACTATCGTATGAAAAGGAACCATAAGCCTTGGAGGAAGCTAATGCAAATACGTTGTACAAGGACATTCAGTAGGTAAGTTAGTATGGTGATTTTGTTTGTAATTTTATAGACATGTCTGCCATTTGCTTTTCAGTGACTGTCTTTACCAGTTATCAGAGCGAACTGGTAACAAACAATAAAAAAGCAGACTTTCCTATATCGGTCCTGAATTCTGTGGGCTGTGACAGATAGAGGGCGCTATCGTCCTCTTGAACCCTCGGACAATACGTCAGACACCAGATAAGGGTCCAAATTATTATTTTATTTGAACTGTACAGTGCACAGTGTTTTTCCCAGTCTTTTATAGTCCCTGAACCGGAAGTGTTTCCCATCCTTCAGTCCATGTGACTCCTTATCACTTCCAGGTCAGATAAAAAGTCCTCTTCTTCATCCCGGAAGTACGTGATCTCCCCTGTCGCTGTGACTAAGACGCACTTCCGGATTATAGGGCACAAACGACTCTCTGGGCCTCCCTGCAGCATCCTCTGTTGGCCCCTGTGGTATCCAGTGGGGCTGTAAAGGAAAACTCCATCGTCCATGATTCCATGCTGGTATCTGGGGCACCTCCATGCTGCAGGAAGAGCTCTATCTGGCAGCCTGGGGGCACTGGCCGGGATGACAAGCCGGCCATAGACCACAGGGCATATACAGATTTGGAATATTGATATTATCTTCTTTTGTTTTGGAAGATGTTTTGTCCAGTCACAATTTTCTTCAATGGCTTTCACTCCAATATACAACATCAGCTTCAATTTATCATTCACATCAGATTGTCTCTTTCTTCCACTTGTATAATATAAAAAGTATTCAATCAAATATATTATTAACATTAATAAATGAAATATTAAAATGACATGTACAATAATGATTGGCTGAGGGAGATTACACGATTATGCAGTAGTCTTCTTTCAGATTCATGTAGTGATTATTACAATTTTACTTACGACAAGCAACTTTTATGATTTTTTTTTCTCACGCTACCATATTTTTCAAATAAAACCTATAGCAACATAGACAATTATAATAATAGTAAAAGTTACACCATCTTCCTTCTAAGTCAATTAAGTAATTTAGCTGCATTTTTATTATTTTGGGTTTTCTGAACTGACCCATCTCATCTTCATAATAAAAAGCTGCCTTTTTGTAGTCACTTACTATATATATGCTTGGTCTCTTCTCTCATGTTCGTACCGTTTTTCTCCACTAGTTAAGTGCATACTTGTTAATGGAGGAGAGCATTTGATCAGTTAATTTGGGTTAATTACCTCCTACACTACCAGCTTGTGGCAATTAGTACCTCTTAGCTCAATTGTAAAAGTATTTAATTAAATGTGCCACATGGCAAAACCTTTGCTCCAATTGCTTCTGTCTCAGTGCAGACTTGTGGTTAGAGCTATATGTCTACACTTAATTTTCCTGTACACAGCATAGATATTGCACATTGTGATAGGCAGGTGATCTAGTTTTCTTTGCAGAAGTGCAATACAATGCTTTGTTTGTAGAGCCAGCTCACAGAAGTGCTTCTCATACCTGAAATGTTTAGCTCTCCTGAATTCTTGTTTTTTTCTGATAATTCCAAATATAAATTCTGCATTTTTACCTTAGCTATTACTCTTGTTAAAAATGTGACTTTCTTGTTCTCTTTTAATGCCATAAGGTCCTTCACAAAGGTGGAGAAAATAGCATTTGGCCAATATAAAATTTAAACCTTTTTTAAAACTGTATCCTAAGTTTATGGGCAAAGTCTAAGCCGGAGTACATAAATTTATAAGATTAAAATGAAGGAGGAAAAGGGGAGCAGACTTGATGCTTTAACAAAATAAGAAAAAAGCTGAACCAACTGACTTCGCATTTGCAGAAAAGTACTGATAGAGCAGTTCATAAATCTTGGTTTCAGTTTGGCAGAACTAAATGGCATCAAAGTTCATTAGTTTCTTTTTTTTCGAAAGGTCATTAATTTTATCCATCCACATACATTTAACTGTTTTTTTTTTAATCTTTTCAGCTGACAAAATGCTCCTTTATTTCTTCCCTTTCTCTAATTTATTAATCTCCCTTACCTAAAAGTGGTGAATTTAAATTTCTCGAGAAAGTTTCAGAACAAATTTGGAAGAAATACCAATATAAAGAAGCTTATTATTACTGTAAAAATATAAGTTAAATATTATAACAAAACATCAATAAGGAAACATCTTTCATAAAATGGAAGGCAGGAGTAATGTATGCTCCCTTAAGACAGTGTTGCTTAGGAGATGTGAATGACTTTAAAAAAAGCACAGAAACCAGGAAAGGGAGGGGCTGATGAAGGGGATGTTTCAAATGAAAGTCTCCAGAGACTCAACAAAGGATGGTGAGGGGGCTGTGGTTCCAGCATTCACAACAGTATTTCATTTTTCTGCTGCGTACATTGAATGTTTTCTGTCTGTTTGATTGCTTATTGCTTAGTAAGATCTTTAACTTTTTTTTGCAATATTCAGAGATGTGAAAATTAAGATTATTTTACCTAAAGAAGTAATGAATAAATAAACAAATGAAAGCCACTGCAATTGATCATCTTATTTATTATGGGAAAGAATTTATTCCAAGGTGCTTTTGTATATAATGTTAAATAATTCTCTGTAAAGATCTGGCCTCATGTTATTCTATTCAGTTCTGTATAGAATATGCAATATCCTAAGTTTTATGAATAGAACAAACATGCAGTATCAAGAAATGGCACTTAATTCATAGTAATGTAGAAATGAGGTGAATTTTGACTTAAGTTTAGATTGCATCATTTCTTTCAGCAGATATATGCATAATACAGGGTATGCTTGTTGCTGCATCAAATAATTAAGAAAAAACAATATGTATCGCACATTCTGTAGACCAAACCTAATATGTAACTTTGATTGTGTGTCATCCACAAATTAAGGTGCTACATAATATTTTGCATTATTGTACATATGCCTATATTTTAGCATGAAAATGGCAGTTTATAAAAAAATTTCCATGGCTATGTGACTTTGTTAAGCAGGCCACTTGTAGAGCTTGCCTGGCACCCACCATGACCCAATTATCTGCCAATTTTTATCTCAGGATACTTGCTTTGACTACTTAGAGCTTTAATTTTGAAAACCCTTCTGCATAGGTTATTTGTTATATTTTATATCCTTAAAACTTCTTTTGTGAGTGTTTGTGGCGGCATAATGTCAAAGACACTGCATTACAGGACTGTAACATTCATATTTGATTTCCTGATACTTTAATACAAATTTAATATGCAATATCTAATTATAAGCTTCAAAAATCACTAATCGGCATTGTGTAACTCTAGAAGTCACTAGTTATCTGGATGAGGGAGCTTTGTGACACATGGGTTTATAATTTCTGTAACTCCAAAGTCTGGGGAAGGTGGCACTTGGAAGCTAATAATTTATTTCATACAAATGTAAATTTCAGAATCTCTCTTAACAGAAAGTGATCCAGTCCAAGTGTAAGCAAAGAAGCACACATCTTGTTACAGATCTTTCTGCATCTAGTGAACAGAGGAGTTTGTGGGGAATGTGCATACAATGAACCTTAATTTAATATCTTATGATTAGTCAAGCACATTAAACACAGTCATTATTTAAGCAATTGTTGTTGCTCTGTGTTATCTGTCACTGGCAGCTGCCCAGCTTTAGAAAACATAATGACACTGCCTCTATCTTTTATATAAAATGGGGCAATGTGTTGTTTATTCAGCAGATGTCAAAGCGAAATAAAATAGATAAAAATATATGACATTTGAGTGACTAGAAAGAATGTACAAAGTTAAGAACTGACAGAGTGTCGATCGTAAAGTAGAGCACAATTTACTTAATACTAGTCAACCCGAGGCTTGGTGCCAAATCACAGTGTAACAAAACCCCTCCTGACTGATCATATGAATGGTCAGTGCTACTTGAAAAAGGAGAGACAAAATGCTTTGATGAAGGATATGTTTTAAGAAGTACCGGAGAGCTGCTTTTTCACAACTACATGGGTGTCAGAAGAGAAAATGAGTAAGTTATGAACACTTTTCATGGTTTACAAGGACTGTGCTGAGCCCTTCATGACAGTAAACATGGCCTGGTTTGCAACAAAACTTCGCAAACCAAAGAAAAAGTTAAAATCAGTCAAGTTCTTAAAATGAGACTCTAACAGCTAATTAACATGGAACCTTTTACCAGTACTGAGAATCAAAGCGTGAATCTTTTGGTTTTGGTTTAGGACCCCTACTATGATCAAACAAGTGTGTTAAACTTTATTCATATGTACAGCATGTTAATGGTCTTTTTGAGCTCAATGTTCCTCCTACAGTAACATGTTTAACCACAAATGTTTTAACCCACATACTGTATTTAAACAAATATTTTTAGTTTGATGGATCCAAATCTTAATTAAGAGTATGTTTGATAGTTGTACATAATTTTGTTATTGCAAATTATTCTGAGCAAATACCTGACATTTTGCTGTTCACAAGTTGCCATGATCACTAACAGATGCAGGTGGCAGATGATGTAAGCAGTGGTTATTTACTTGGTTAATAATAGATTGTGGCTATCTAGTTAAATTAAAACCCTTCTGAAAAGCACCATGAGAATAGCAGGTTAAGTGTAAGTCAACATTTCTTTTCCTAACATATATTGGGTTGTCTGATGGGACACTTGCAAAAGGCAAACAAATAAGACAGGCTTTCACAGATGAATTTATGAAATCATTTTTCTGTATAATAATAATACATTTTATTTAGTACAATCAACTAGAATGACATGGAAATTCAGCCTCTTTCCAAGTGAGCAAGACAGGACCATGATAGTCTTTGTTATAAAATAGAAACCCCTAGCAGATTCAGTCAGAATACCAGAAAACTGAGCAGTGTTAATTGCCAACCAATGGGGAGTCTGAAAGAAAATAATCCAAACCACTTTGATATGGTGTAATGTTTAACAGGATGAAAGTAAAAAGTACAAAGCCATCAGTTTTTGTTCCTAAGATCTAAGGTGTCTACATCACAGTATATATATTTTTTTCTAACTTAAATGAGGTTACAGTTCTCTTACACATGATGCTGTATTCAAGACTATTACAGTAATCACAATTCACACTTCAGTTTTGCAGTTGTTCATTTTTTCCTTTACAGTATATCTAAACAGGAAAATTACTTAATTCAGGTGCTAGTTCACATTACAGTAAAGCTCAACAATTACCAATACCATGCTGTAGAAATTCCTAGTGACATATTGTAATTCCTGGAGTTGTCAATGTAATCCTATTTTTTCAGTGATGAGTTAGTATGAGAATGATGCTGCAGACAAGTGATTGCTGCAGGCTGTTAAACTGCCATTTGTGCTGAAAGAACCAGCAAGCTGTTGATTTGAAATAGGGTAAGGTGAGCTTTTTCAAAAGTCTTCACCATTAAACTAGTGCTTGTTGCCATTACTTATCCCTGCTAACATTGCTGTTATACCTAGAGTGCCATGCATAAAAATGACAAATAGATAATCTCTGAGTAAGTCGGACAGTTTAAATAAAAAAAGACATCTCTGCCCTGTTACCTTTTTGAAGAACAACATTTATCACACATACTAAAGAACTAATGCACATGGTGTAGAGGTACTTCACACTCGCTTAAATGCAGCAAAATACTTACTATTTTAAAGGATAACTACTGTTTATACATGGAGAATATATATATAATATGTTGCCAATGTGCTGTTCAATTTCTTCTTCTATATTATTTGTCTCAATAGTAAGCCTTTATTTTGCAAGGAGTATATCATTGCTTTATGAATAACCACATCTACACTGAACAATTCAATTGTAATTATTTTGATGTATAAGAAAATTTAATTACATTTTTTTTACCCATGTATAATATTAAAATTTAATCTGTTGGTTAAAGGCAATATGTTTGTTGTGATGTAGTGCATAGCTTATTCATGAACACTAAATCTTATTACTCTACCTGTTCTGTTATTTATTTAGCATTATTGATGCATAACACCTCTATTTGTGTGTGTATGTATGTATGTATGTGTGTATTATATATATATATATATATATATATATATATATATATATATATATATATATATATATATATATACAGTACAGGCCAAAAGTTTGGACACACCTCCTCATTCAATGTGTTTTCTTTATTTTCATGACCATTTACATTAGTAGATTCTCACTGAAGGCATCAAAACTATGAATGAACACATGTGGAGTTATGTACTTAACAAAAAAAGGTGAAATAACTGAAAACATGTTTTATATTCTAGTTTCTTCAAAATAGCCCCTCTTTGCTCAGATTACTGCTTTGCACACTCTTGGCATTCTCTCGATGAGCCTCAACAGGTAGTCACCTGAAATGGTTTTCACTTCACAGGTGTGCCTATTCAAGGTTATTTAGTTGAATTTGTTGCTTTATCAATGGGGTTGGGACCAGCAGTTGTGTTGTGCAGAAGTCAGGTTAATTGGACGATCATTTATTTTTCAACAGGTCAATGACCCCAAACACACCTCCAGGCTGTGTAAGGGCTATTTGACCAAGAAGGAGAGTGATGGAGTGTTGTAAATGGTCATGAAAATAAAGAAAACGCATTGAATGAGGAGGTGTGTCCAAACCTTTGGCCTGTACTGTGTATATATACATATATTATGTATATATGTGTAAAAAATATCTATCAGGAGCAACTACAGCATTTTTGATACCGGCTGAAACTGAATTAGCTACCGAATGTGAGTGAAGTAAACCGCTTAAGTGGATCGTCTTAATAAGCACTAATGGCTTATTTTTGTTCTGTTCTAGGTTAATGATGGCTCACCCTCTTCACAAGATTACATGCATAATAAATTTGATCAAGAGCCAATTTTCATTGTATAGTTGAATTGCATCTCTTAGCATGAAGTCTCTTATGTGCCACTTCTGCTTGAAATGCAAACAAACTATCTTTATTTGATAAAAAGCATTTTATTGTGAGAATCCTCTCTTAAACTAGTGATTTCCAATGAGGCTGCTTGACTCTTATGTCATACAGTTTTTATTTCTACATAACATTTATAAAATGGCTGTAATTTTTAACTTTTTCAGATTGTGTTTAATCTGGATGGTGGTTTTTCATTTAAGATTTCTTTCCTTTCTTTATTTTGCTTTTATTGTCCAACATGATTTTGCAGGGCATAAAGAAATGAAAATTATGTACTGAGACCAGAATAGATCACCCATCATCAGTAATGAAAACTCCCGACTCACTCACAGTATTTAACCTAATTACTGTGATCCACGACCCCTTGTTTCTCTGAAGCATTTCTGTATAGGTTAAATATCTTTTTCTGCTTCTAGTTGACGTAATATTCTTCCTTTGCCAGCTGATTTGTTATGCTGAATGATACACTAGTTGAACCTATAAGCATAGTCATTTACATAATGACACCAACACAATTTTTATCATTGCTGTTTACCATTTTTGATTAAAAAAGTAAAGTGTGCTTACTATTAAGTACATAGGGCTGTTATAATAACATGCTAAATAAACAAAGAAGGCACCCCTCATGAAAAATGGTCTGGTACGTATTTAGAAAGGTTACTTTGATTAGGTTTGTAAAGCAGTTACTGCTTTTTTCATGTTCCCGAATTTGACCCATTGACAATGGGTGTAAATTACTGTTTCAGTGTTTAAAATATAATGTGCAACTACATTAAGGATGAGCAAGAAATGGCACATTCTCCAAGCTCAAACTTTGCATTGAGCTTCAAAAATACATGTACATTGGTAGTTCATATCAAAAATCTTAAAAATATAGTAACTTGCTTAAGACTGAAATGATGTGGTTTTCCTTGATATACAGTATTCAAAATATATACTAAAAAATGTCTACTTGATTGCATATTTTTAGTATTTTGTGAGTACTGGGTATAGGTATGTGCTGTCATGTAACTGCAAGTGGACTTGATTTTTAAAGTGGCTCTGTACTCTTTCCCTTAAAACCATAACACAAAAACAAAAATCAATCGCAGTGTTATTTATGACTACTACGTGTCTGTTATTTTCTAGAAAAACAATTATCAATGTTTACACAATAGTAAGTGGCACCATCTTGTAATGCTGCCTCCCTGGTACTTATAATAAACCTGTGAAAGAAAATTGATAAGTCCAAGAGCAGGCTGGCAAAGAGAAAATTTGTGCTTAAAAAATAGGTTGAACTTTATTTGTCTCTGGGGTGAATTTGGCTTTTTACAGAATCTGTTTAAATAAATAATTAGTTAAATAAGTAAATCAATAAATACACACACACACTTATGTCTGAACACAAACCAGAATGACTAAAAAGCAAGAAAATTTAAAAGAAAGAAAACTTCTAACTTGGCTGTACCAGCCACAGTAAAGCATTAGGCAGGCATATTGCAGTTGGTATAAAAGAATCCAGTCGTGTTTCTTGACACACTTCTGATGAATAATTTGTTTGCTGGAAGTCCTTGGTGTTATGTGTCTGAGGATATGCATCCTTGTTCAGACTGGCACTCAGTTTTAACTGTTTCCTTTGCTGCTACTTTCAGGGGGTTCAGAGTGTGTCCTATAACTGAGCTTGCCCATTTAACTAAGTTGTTGTTTCGGTGGACCTCTGTTGAAGTGATGCTACCAGTCCAGCACACTACAGTGTAGAAAATCGCACTGGCCATCACAAGAGTTGTCAAAGATATGAAGGATGTCACTATCCATATAAAAGGAATGCAGCGCAGTCTGCTCTTTCTTATATAGTTCCTCTGTTTTCGAGACCAGTCCAACCTGTCATTAATGTGGACACCCAAGTACTTGTAGGAGTGGACCACCTCTATATCCACTCCTTGAATAGTGACCAGGCATACAGGCTGTTTGGTGCGGCAAAAGTCAATAACCAGTTCCTTGGTTTTGCTGATGTTAAGCTGCAGGCAATTCTCTTTGCACCAAGAAGCAAAGTTCCTAACCCGTCTCCTGTACTCTGTCTCATCCCCTTCATCATTACACCCCATATATGCAAAATCCTCTGCAGCATGTTGTATTGATAGTCTGAGATGTACAGAGTGAAGACACAATGAGACAGGACTGTTCCTTGTGGTGCTCCAGTGTTGCCCATATCAATATCAGAAAAACAGTCCATGAATCTCACAAATTGTGGTCTCCCCAGCAGATGGTCCATCAGGACACCATAGGCTCATCCACCTGCATATGTCTGAGTTTACCCCCTAACAGTAATGACTGGGAGATATTGAAGGAACTAGATAAATCAAAAAAACATAATTCTCACTTTACTGACAGCTTTGTTAGGGAAGAATAAGCCTTGTAAAACAGATAATTGCATCCTCCACTCCAGTCTTTGTCCAGTAGGTAAACTGCAGTCATTTCAGGTGGTCTACCATAAGAAGACTCATAGTCCAGGACCAGCCTCTCAGAGGTCTTCATGACGGGAGACGTAAGTGCCACTGGTGTGTAGTCGTTAGGTAAAGAGGCACCTGCCATCTTTGGAACAGTTACAATGCAGGATGTTTTCCACAGCAGCTACACTTTCTGAGGCCTTAGGGACAGACTGAATGGGAGACGGAGGACACCACAAACTGTCCTTTATTAAAATGCTAGGAGGACTGAGAAAATGTTTAAATAAGAAAAAGGTCTAAAAGGGCATGAATGAATGGAGATGCATTGGCATAATTGTCCCATATTGTCTTTCATTTTGTAACTTTTTCTTAGTAAAGACCCCTTTATGAGTGTTTTACAACAGCATTCACATTTTAAATAACTACCTCAATCAATACTGATGTTCTGATAATTTTAGTGCCTCCTTTAGATGTTATTTGAATATTTTTAGACACATTCATTTACATTATGAAGGAAATTAGTCCACTGTATTTATTTATTCATTTTAAAACTTCATGTCCTTTTATCCTAAGATCATTGATAAATTTTGCTTAATCATAGAATACTAGAATGTTTTAGTTTGATTAAGTTGGAGTGTGAAAATTGATGACTTGATAGATATTCTTGTTAAGTTGTTGTTTTTTTTTTTAAAAAAACAACTTCTATTTCCTAGCCCTGCCCTCTTGATTTGTGACTAGCTAGCCATGCAAGTTTCCTCTATTGTGGCACCAGACAGTAAGCCTTCTTGGTGAACTGTTTTAACAGTTTGGGCCTTTTAACATTCCAGGCCATAATTTACATGCAACTCGGATTAGTGCTCTGGGCCTTTTGATATTTCTTTATCTGACCTTCTTTCCTCAAAAACTTTTTTTCTGTTTTACTCCTTTTCCTCCAAAAAGGAAGTCTTTCTCTACTCTCTGTTCCTTACCTTGTAAATCATCATACAATCCTCTTCCTTTAATCTCACAATGGTCATATGATTTTAATCCTTTCTATTCTGTTTTCTTGTGGCAAATGGGTCCCATGTATGTCTTTCATGATAAGCTCCTTTTTCACCTCAATCATTGGTACTATAACCTTCCTCTTATAGTTTGTTTTTTCCACACTCTTCTTGGATGCCATAGTTAATAGATAGGAGTTATATACAGTACATATAACCAAACGCACCAAAAATAAAGCAAAAAAAGTACCGAAAGCACATGAGCATAACACAAGAGATGCTTTCACAGTGAGAGCAAGGGACAATTTAGACACACAACAGATATATATGCTTGCTGTATAAACGCCATCTGTTGCTGCATTTTTTTTCACTGCATGCGTAGTTCAAACGTAGAACTCTCTTTCAAACTTCTAATCAAATTTCTCTCTCTAATTAAGCATTTGAACTCAGGAATGTTCAAAGTTAGAATCGAAGTACGAGGCACTACTGTATTCTCTTTCCCTTCATATAGGTTCAGTACCTTGTTACTCTTGACTATGATTGCAGGCTATCTTTTCAGGTTTTTTATATGTAAGTTTTTACATTTTATTGGCAGGAAAGAACTTCTGAGTGTTCTCATATTATTACCGTGCACAATTGGAGAATGGAGTATTTTACTGCAATACACATCACCAAATCTGAAGTATAGGGTAGAAATACCTATTGATATTCATTGCTTTGTGTAATTATTACACTTTGGTTCTTTTAGAAAGCTTATTTAAATAGTTTACAAAACACCCATTTTGGGAGCTTTATAAATTCTCAACATGTTTTTAGGAGCATTTGCATGTAATGCAAAAAGCAACTACTGCAATAGCCATATCTGTCTGTCTGTCCGAATGAAACAATGAATCTCTTGGTGTGCGCCTGGTGTTTTTTGGCTGTAATTTATCACATTTAGTCTTCAAAGAAATTTCTTGAGATGGATTCATTTTCATTGATATATCTAAGCCAGATTACACTGTACAAAGTTTTGAAATTTTAGAATCTCCCATTGTAAAGCATAGGTGAATCTGCAAACTTGTCTGTCTTAAAAAAGAGAACATTATATATGACTTCATCTATGAATTAGTTTACTGTTTCAGTCTTACCCTAATAGTGGTTACACCAACTTTTTTGTATTTTTGCATATTTTCCTGTTTTTTTACCTTTGATAGCTGCTACTGATAGCAAACAGATCCCCAATACAAGTTAATGAAACACCAAAACATTGTATGTGTGGGTAGAAACTCGCTGTCACAAGCTGCTCACACACACGGGCAAGTAAACTTGCATCTGCAACTTCAGTTCAGAATTTGCAAATTGTTTCTGCTTTCTGATGTCTTCCTAGCTGCTTTGACCTACGCCAAAACAGGTAAGTTAAATTATCTTCCTAACCATAAAAGTGTAAAATGCAAACAGAGAAAACAAAGGTTGTCTAGGTATGAGTGAAGAACCCCAGTGGTGTGTAAGCTGTTATGCACAGGGTAAATAAACAACTAATTAATAATTTACCAATCTCACAGTTGCATTATTTACAGATTATAATGATTCACTATTTCACTGACCCTGTAATTTACCATCAGAAATTCATAACAGGGTTGGTGTGTCTGTCTGCACAGAGAATGTCAACCTTGTGGCGCTTACTTACCTTGGCAGCAACATTCATGGCTCCGGTGACTCTTCATATGAAGTCAGTAGATGTATTGGGAGAGTATGTGGGTCATGAGGTCACTGGAAGGGGTGTGTGGTGTCCCCGGTATGTCTGCAGAAGTATGAAGACCCAAGTCTTTAGTGTCCTGGTGCTTCCTGTTTTGCTATATGATTGCAAGATATGGATGATATCCAGTGACCTAAGACAAAGAATGGACTCCTTTGGTACTGTGTCTCTTTGGAGAATCCTTGGGTACCGCTGGTTTAACTTTGTGTCGAAATGAGTGGTTGCTCACAGAGTCCCAAATGAGGCACATTACCTGCATTGTGAGGGACCGTCAGTTATGGCACTACGGCCATGTGGCGTGATTCCCCGAGGGTGATCTGGCAGATCACCTCATTTGTTGAGGACCCAAGCGGCTGTAACCTTTTTCTCTTAGAAAATGAAAAACGTGGACATTCAGTTAACGATAAGGTTGTCCTGAAATTTGTTCCATTGGTAGTAAAGCAAGTAGAGGAGGGAGTACTTGAAACAAAGTGAGAAGAAAGTTTGAAGGCTTACTTAGAAAGACTTAATTGAGATGAAGTGATGGTGGGATGTCATAATTTTATGTTTTTTAAAGGAACATATGTAGGGCAAAACTAAGTTATTCCCAGATTTAATAAATAGGTTTTGCCACTATTTATTTAATCACAGTTTGTCTTTCATTGAGGGCTCCTTTCTATCTTGACACAATCTTAAGTCCGGTATCATAATTGTTAATACATAACATTAAGAACTTTGTTTCATTTGACAGTTGTTGAAACGCTTTAAAATGTACAGAATACAGTATAGACACATTTCATTACATACAATTTACTTATACAGTTTGTGAAAGATATTGTTTAATACACAACTGCAAATTGTGACAGGTTCATACTTTTGATTATAATTGGAACCTCATCAGTGCAGTTGGGCTGTTTTTTTATTTATTAAGAAAAAATAACCCTCCACATTACTTTTTACTGGAGTCATACATTAGCTTTTTGTATTTTTTTATGAATTTCAGTTAAATGTAAGATATATACATAAAATATGTATGCATTGTTTGATAAAATGTGCCCTTAGGCACAGAAAGCAAATGAAATATTAAGAAAGTGATATCTGTATTAAAGGGCTTTCTTATCCCATACTCTAAGTGAACCTAGCATCATCATTGGGACATGCTATGTCATGTTCCAATTCCTTAATTGCCTTTCCAGACTACTTTAAAAAACACATTTTCAATTTAGTACTTACTGTGATTGTGCCTTTTCCTTGTGACTATTAACATGGTAATGACTGATATGAAAACTACCTGTAACAGACTGCTTCTATGGCAGCTTCATTCGCTAAAGCTTTTTTTTTTTTTTTTACAGAAAGTGTTACTAATTCTTAAAATAACCACAACACATGGAAAGTAGATTCTATTTTTGATGATATTATTAATTATTATAGTAAAAATTATCTTGGACAGGTTTTTTAATTTTAGGAACAAATTTTTATATTTTTAACAGCACCCCCTTTCATATTTCTATATTATGAATTGTTTTCATTTTATGGGCATCTCAGTCCTCAACAATGTCATGCTTGGAAAAAGTTATACAATAAATTATATGGTCCTAAAACAAAATTAGACCTCAGTGACTAACCTTTAATAATCTATTAATATTTATATAACAGAGCATAATGAAAAGAGCTTTAATAGAAGGAAGTACTTTTTTTCCACAGTTGAATACTTTTTCTGGGATTAGATATCATTTAAAAGGTTTCAGACATAATAAGTTCCATTGCACATAGCCCAGTGATTGCTAATCAAATACTGCTAATGCTGCAAATTTTTCACTTCATAAAGTATTAAAGGTCAACAGAAAATTTTGCAGATAATTACAGAGCCAACATTTTATAGAATATTTTAAAATTCTTTAAATCTGCCATTGACGTCCATTTTTTTTCATGACTGTTGCACATTTTGTTTGTCCAGAATTTCAGAATGTTGTATCGATTTAGAATTCATGCAGGAAGTATCAAGAAAGAACAAATAACTGCTGGATTGTGTTGTCCAAATTCAAGTTGCTTGGGCCTAGTACATTTAATGTTCATTTATCTTTTTTTTTTTTTTTTAAAAAGCTACACCGGCAACCAGATGAATCTGATGTGTGCTCATACCTCAATAGATGCTTCAAGTATCTGTGGTGTGTTTTCAGTAAAGTAGCCCTCTTATGTAAAAACGTTAATTTTATAATCTTATTTATTTATTGAGCAGCCTTATGTTTACAGCAGCAGAAAACTCGCTGTACTTCCTGTGTGAAAGCAACCAATCTGCAGTGTTATAGAGATAGACAACACATGAATGTTACTTTGTAACTGCAAATTTCTGATTCTAAGACACTTAAACATTCCCTCTCTGAGAGATATAAGTCCAAACATTTTATTTAAGATGAAAATGCAATTAAAAATCTACCCTGGCAAAACATCTCAACATCCATTAACCATTATACCAATATTTGTACTGTAAATAGAAAATGCAGTCTAAAAGTCTTAAAAGATGTACTGCATGTAAAATTACAATAAAGTCTATAAATTCCTGTCAAGTTGCCTCTCCTTGGTTTGTGTAACTTAATCTATACAACTTAGCTTTACTACAGCATAGTTTGACAAATTGCAAACTGTTGTAGAAAATCAAATTAGTTTTGCACAGTTCCACTATCGGATGGAGAGAAAATAAGGATAATGTGAAAGTAGAAATATTTTAATAGTTTAACAATATATTAATATTGTTAATAATTAATTATTTGGAATTACTTATTACAGACAGTGTTCTGATGCTACCTAGTGACTAAAATGTAAATGTTATTCGAATTTTGTACAGGCATGTAATGTCCACAGTCTGCCAAGACTTTAAATGAAGGACAATAATCTTATCTTTTGGTGCTTACAGCTAAGTAATAACAATCATAATATAATTGCTACCAAATTGCTGCCTGGTAGGCTGTGTTGGAGCATGGAGTACAGTTAAGCTAAAAGTCAGTAATGCAGACTAGAAATGTAACTAGAAACCAATTTTCAAGCTTGAAAAAAAATGTTAAAGTTTTAGATGTTAAGGTTAAGAATAGATTTAGAGGTTATTATTCAGGTAGAAGTTGATACTTGAATGTATTTTTTTCAGTTTTTGAAGAAGACATTTTAATCAAGTGGCAAAGTTTTATACACAAAGAATAGTAATAACAAAGGGCTTACCTCAAAGTATGTATTCTTGTATTTCCAGTATAATTTGATTACTTCTCAAATACACTTTACTTAATAGAATATTGCCTTTTTTGATTTCAGAAGTTTTTTTACCAGTTTGGAATTTTTTTAGACTGGATAAGTTTTTCATTTTTCTGATCATTAAGGCTATTTAGTTAATAGGTTAGCTATCTACATGGCTCATTCTTTAGAGTGGAGTTTCTCTTAGGAAATGTTATTCCTTAATCTGCCCATTTTCTCTGTCTTAATAAGCCATATTAGTATTTATTGACATGTTTAAATTATGTGTAAACTTTCATTTCCAGATATGCTAAGGAAAAGAACAATACTTAATTGCCTTATCCAATTCAACATGCAAAATTCAGCTTAATTTCCATTTGTATGGTATGATTTATAAAATGAATTATCTGTAAGTAGTATATGCTGCTTTAGAGCTTTTATAATAAATACAAACACCATTCTGTGCTTGATTGAAAGTCTGAGTTGTGGCATGGCTGTTTTAGTTAGCAGAAAAATTCCTAGAAATAAATACGTACACACACCTCTGATATTTTTTAACGAGTGTCTCTGTAATACTCATTTTATAACTTTTTCCAAAAGTTAATTTGACAATAAAATATTTTTAAGAAAGTATATATAGTATTTATCACAAAATAGGAAAAATGTATAAATGTATTCTCTGATCTGTTCTAAATGTTTCAAAAAGTAATAGTTATGCCTACCAAGCTTAACAAATCCATCTGTTTTTGCTTTCATTATTATCTTGCTGCAGTTTTTAATTGCCACCAATGAGTGTTATGCCTACTAATACTCTGGTTTTATGTAGCATGAGCAGTCCTGATGTGAAAGAGGCACAAGTGTGTAGTCAGCCGAACAGACTGTGGTAGTTGGGAGCTGTTCTCTTCTGTAGTGCTGAAGGCTTCCTCAGCACTAATGCAGACACACCCATTAGGAAGATAATAATGAAAGAGCATCAAGTCATTCCTTTAGTTTCTTATCTACAATATAACAGTGACTATTCCTGTTTCTGTTACTGACATACTGTATAAAAAGTATCTGCATAAAAAGATTGTGTTCATACTTGCTATAAGCTCCATTAACTGCACAGCATGAAACAAATAAATTGCTGTTCTGGAGCAGGAAGCACTGAGAAGTCATAGTCATTTGAACGATACGTTTTAACACTGGCAACAAACTGTTAGACCTGAATAACACCAGATTAAAAAATTTCCAGTTGCTACTTATGCTAAACTTACTTTTAACTTGTAGTATTGTTGCCCCCAAAGTGTGGTGTAAAAAATGAGACATTCTCAATATGAAATTAATTTCTTCTTAACCCTTTACCTTTGTAAATGGCACTTTAAAAATAAATAAATAAATTTCTTGCATGATTTGTTTTGGTACATACCAGGCTGCATTTATTTCAATACATTAACTCTAACCTTGCACCAACAATATATTAAGAAGGATTATATCTGTTAGCTATATGCCTGTTGTCTGTGTGCTCTAATTGTCCTAGACGTGCTTATTAGTAATGAGTCAGATGTTTCTTTGCATTTAACAGCCCTTCTTACAGAAGAAATGACCGTAATATTAAATTCAGCCATACCTCTGTGGCTTAAGGCCATATTTGAAAATAAAAGGTATTTTTTTTTTTTTCTTCAGGATATGAATCTCTTCTTCTAATGTGTTGCCTAATATCCTGTTTCAGACAGCAGGAGAATTGTCCTTCCACAGCAGCTTGTGGATGTGTTGTAGATAATGTAAACAACCTCCTGCAGATGTCTCCACATAGAAGAAAAAGAATTAAGTTTAATTAAGGTGGTAATTACTGTTAATTCTGGTTTTAAACATTATTTTCATCAGTGCTCTGAACACATCTTTCCTTTCGGATTTATATGTTTTTACCAGTATCTGCAAATGTATGAATCAAACAAATATTTACAGTTTATTTCCTCTGCAAAAAATTGCATACATCTTAAAATCATTGAAAACAACCCCAGATGTTTCTGTAAAATAACAATCATTGAAGATGTTAACTAGAGTGTGCTAACAAAGGATGAGGTTGGGTGTTAAATGACATTCTCACCTTTTAGACTCTATCCTTCGAGTTCTTCATGCAATGTAGAGTAAAGGTGAGTGGAACAGGACCATTTTTCCACCACTGTTGTTCTATTAGGTTCATAAGAATGACCAGCCTCTTATGTACTTTGATACATAACATAATGGACATACTGTATCTTCATTGCCAAATTGAGCTTGACGCTCCAATTCTTCACCTTGGAGGCAGAAACCAATTCTAAAAGCTCTTCCATTGCCAGGACCACTGCTCTTTCAAAAGAGATATTTTATAAGGAGCTGGCAAATCGTAGGATTTTGTAAGTGGTGTAAAGTGGTGTGCCTATACGACAGAACAGCAGGGGAGAATAGAAAGACAAAATTCTTGACTAATAGGAAAAGAGAGAGAATGAGAAGGAAGAAGCACTATGAGAGAGGAGTTAAGCACAGTATTTTGGAAGATGAGCAAGTGTGAAAACAGCACTAAGAAATTGATGTTGCATATAAGTTATAATATTTTATATTGTATTTTAAGAAGATTTTTTTTCCATCTTGACTTTTGTACAAGTGGCTAACACTTGGTATCTGTTTGGCTCCATGCTACAATGAGTAGCTGATTGCATTGCCAACCATAAAGGTTCCCCCAAAAACAATTCTTCAGTATAGCTCAATTCTTAATTATCATATTTGTATTTTGGCAACAAGCAGAGCAGGCACCTAGGCAAACAACACTAAATAAATGAAGGCTGTAACTTCTTCAGTTCTGATGTACCCATTAATTAATAATGGATCAAATAACCAGAACAACTGGAAAAGTAGAATGAAAATCCTGAAAACCAAGTTAAAAAAACTATACCAATGTAATCTACATAAATGCTTGGTAAATAAAAAATTTACTTCATCAAGTTGTATACTTTGTAAATTCACCACAAAAGACAGAAACTGGGAGATATTAGTTTGCTTAATTAGACTATAATTCCAATTAAAAAAAGAAGTTGGTTTGAGCAAATCCCTTTAACCATTTGAGGCACCAGGATTCTGGAGAACCAACATTCTAGATGAGTAAATTACTAGTTTCTTTCAGTTTTTAGATTTATTTAATACTCTCCTCAGCACTCTGGTTTTAATGCAGATAGGAGCATTACCTCGACATGCAGTAGTGTATTTCTCATGCATCATGGAGACCATTACATTTGTTGTCTTATCAAGATAAAACATAAGTGACAACCTTAATCCAACTCTCTCCTCTCCTCCTTGACTGTGCAAAGGTAAAGTGGATGTCCTCATGAAAAAGCTAAATGGGTAGTTATTTACATTGTGCATGTTACTGACATGGTGGTCTTATATAACACATTAAAGGGGAAACTATCTGCGTCAGTTTCAGATTAGGACTTTAATATTGCTTGTGTTTTTCAAAGAGTAGCCAGTAAGACTATATATTGTTTATTAACAGAGAAGTATTATAATGTCATTTATTCTGAATCATTGAGAAATTCCCTTGGAGCACAATCCTAATAAATCATTCAAAACAAGTTCATTAAGACAGATTCTGTCTTAGCTATTCTCGGATGCTTAAATGCAATTAAGATCTCAGGTTAGAGATGCACTGTGAGTGTTGAAGTGCTGTAATGGAACTTATCCATTTTGTAACCACGTATGCAAAGCTCAAACTGCTTTGTTTCGTTTCAGTATTGTACATGTAGTTAATTAAACTGCTCTGTAATAGCCGACCTTGAATTATTTTCTCCCATTAATTTAATTTATAGTACAGGAATGGGTTCTGTTATACAGTATCTTTTACTTTGTTTTTAAGAATAGTAGAAATAGACTTAGTACATGTACATAAAACATGTTCCCTATAAAGAAAGGTGAAGTAAGAATAATAGCTGTATTCCTTTAAGGAAAATAAATAAAAACGTATACCCACTGCAGCATTTGACCAGACGCTTCATGTAATCAAAACTGGATTTGAGTCTAGTTAAATGCTGAATTTTCAAAGTTTTAAAGCTTGCACTTTTAGCTCTAGGAATAAGGTAGGAAACAGTAGATGCTTCTCAGTATCTTTGATTTTTAAATGCCAGCTAAAATGCTAAACTGATTCAGTGTAGTGTAGTTAAAAATAATTGGCAAAGGAAAGAGTGTAATAATGACCATCGCCCATGTGGCATAGGTTGGACTGCTTCACAATAAGAAATTAGAAACTGCAATGCTGTCAGGATATTTTATGGCTCCCCATGACCTTAAACAGAAACAGAAAATGAACAAATGAGTATTTCCCACTTATAGCAAATAGCAGTAGTTTACATTATGTTTGATTTCTTTAATAAATATTGATTTTAAAATGCCAGTTTAGAATAAATAATGAAAGTTTTACTAATCTTTTGTCTCTGTCTGTCTATAATATATTAGTTTACTATTTGAAGCTAAAGAGTACAAAGGAGACTGTAGGTGTGTCATAGTGGCAAATTGTTAACTTGTTCATTTTGACTAAACCTATTGATCATCCCTTGGGTCTAATTGTGAATGTTGTGGTGTCTGTTTGTGCAGCTTGGCTAACATCTCAGGAAAGAAGTGCTCAAACTGTATAGCTTTTGCCTCTGTTGCAATTATTGCAGGTCCTTTTTGTTTTAGTCTCCATTGTATAGGTAATGCTGTCTTGTTGTTATCCTCTACTGCTCTGCTTAAGTTTCCTTGGTGGCTAGGAAAGTGCATTTAGTTGTTGACTTATTTTGCTCTAAGGTACTTCAGTCACTGTTCTTCCAAATCCCAAGGTGCCAATTTCCATAGCACCCGGCTCTGTTTAACTCCCAGCTTTCAAATGGAAATCATAGGACAGAAGATAATATGGCATCATTCTCTGAACACATTGTGTAAAAAGAGATATTGTTAATGTTTATATGTTTACATGATTATGTATTCTATGAAAATACTGTAAACTAATATGCAAAATTAGCTATAACAGTAAATTTAAATTTTTAAAATGTTGACATGTGCTTGAGTGGGCCCTGAAATGGGCCGGCATCCCATCCAGAGTTGGTTTCTGCACTACTGCTGATGTTACTGTAATAGACTTCAGCCCCTAGTGAGCCTTAAGTGAATATGTGAGAACAGAACATGAATGAATAAATGAACGCTTGTAAAGAGGATCATCCAATTTGAGCTCTGACCTGAATGTTGTATATTATGACTGTTAAATCAGTTTTACATAATTTCAGCTGTTTGGATATTTGTATTTGTGCACAGTATTGCCATTTTGATCATTAAAGCCACACCTGTTTCAGATGTTTAATGTGCTAAAAGAAGAGGTTAATAAGTTAAGAAGTGGTTAATACAAACATATAACTAGATGTCATTGTGTTCACCAGATTTGTTTCATAGTTAAAATTAGATAAGGCAAATAAAGTCTGGTAGTTTAGTCCCAGTCTCTGTCTCTCTCCATGACCATGAGTAAGACGCTTAACTACCATGTGTTTGTACTGCAAATAACACACGCACACACATGAAAATGGCTGAGATAAACCACTGTGTTGTAAAGCATCTTGGAATGATCTTACCTATTGATAAGTGATTTTTAAAATAAAGGTTGTTTACAGTTGGGCAGACTCAGTGATTAGTGCTTGATACAACCCCATAGCTTCAAGAGACTGGGTTTGAATCTCAGCCTGGTTATTTTCTGTGTGGTGTATACATATTCTCCAATTGTGTGGTTTCTCTTTGAATTATGATTTCCTCCTACATCCAAAAAATGTTAAGACTCTTTATTATCTGTTTTTGAAATAGTGTGAGTGTGTGCATGAGTTTGCCTTTCAGATGACTGAGGAGCAATTCAGATTTGGTTCCTGCTTTCAACCATTGTTGCTTCGTTTAAACAGATTTATGAAATGGATAGATGTTGTAGGCCTTGAAACTAAGGCATTATAATGTCAAACATAAAACTATACACTCAATTTCAATCTCTTACTTACTGTGTAAATGTGAGCTTGCCACTTAAAATCCTACTACTCCAGATGTCAAACATGTAAATTCTTGATAATTTACTACAAGTATGTTGTATCTCACACTAGTAAGCAAGTGACAGAGTATGACATTAACGTGGATAGTTTAATCTACTTCCTGTTAAACCGGTTAAAAAAATGTAGCAAGAATTCCATATAAGAATGCAGTTTGTGTTTGTAGGAAAATTACCCTTAGATGATGCTGAGCCTTCTTTTCCTTTGCATTATATGTATTGTTTTAGGGTTTTTTTGTTTGTTTGTTTGTTTGTTTGTTTTTTTATCAAATTTCTCAAAAGCCTCATTACATAAACTTGTAAATATGCCCAGTCTTCTTCACGTATATTGAATACTTTTCCAGCCAAGTTCTCAATCTTTACATCCAACTGGCTTTTTTAACATTATCCCCTAGATTCCAGTGTATTATCTATCTGGGGATCAAAGGTGTATGTTTGTGACATGTGGTTGTGAAGTGAATACCTTGCAAAGATTAATTACTAGACATACTGGAAATATCCGTGTGTCCTTTTGATTTAGAATATACAGTAAATCAGTAAAACATACATAATGCATGTGTTTTTCACCTTTTTCATGTAGCGTAAGATTGTGTTATCATAACAAATTTATGTGCTGTTTCTGAAAAACAAAATCCTGAAGGAGGTTGGTGGTTTTCTCTGGACCATTTGTGAGGTTTGATGTTGACGTGTAAAGTCTTTTTACTAGCAGCTTTTGCAGACAGCACTCCCTGGATTTTCTTAATTAGCAGAGTGAGAGATTAACAGCTCATTGGGGGATTTGTCTGAATTTCTCTCCTGTTTCACAGGACAGTTAAGAGATTGCCTCTCTCTAATCCCAACTGTGCATCTTGAGTTGGGTGACCTGTAATCTTGAACTTTTTGTGACTGGAAACCATCTGAATTACAGCGAAGAAATCCATGACTTTTAAGAGACGAGTGAGAGTGGCTGGTTATATTTCAGATTTGAAAACTACTATTTATAAGGGTAATTTAAATGTAAAATTGTAAATGTTCAGGCTGCTGATTATTTTAATTGAGGCTAACTTTGTTAAAGTCTACCATTCCTATGAGTATGATAAACCCATGATGTGGAAATATTAGCAAAACATTAACATTTGATAACACTGATATTAGCATCTATTTGCTTATAATTTTCAGTGTGTGAGGTCAGTTTCTTGATATATGCATCATTGTACTGCATTTGCTTACAAAAATTATATTAATATAAAATATAATTTTACTAAACGTATCACCCACAAGCTAATGTACAATATAGCTGGCTAAACAGGATTAAGCTATATGCATGGAATAGTACTGTCAGTCATTAAAATGTATTAATAGATGTACATTTGATCCATTTTAAGTAAATATTCAGAATGTAGTTCAAAAATATCAAGAAAAAAACAATGTTACTGTGTAAATTTAAATAATGCAATAATATGTTTATTTCATTGGAGATTAATATTCTGCATAAAATGCATATACAGTGGTTAACTTTTCAATTTTGTTACAAACAAAAGAATAGTTGCTAAAGACATGATGTTTTAATGAATTGTATCCTGTCCATGTCTTGTAAAATATTAACTTTGCCTATTGGCAGTCTCTTGCTGGCCTTTGCAGTGTTATGTATCCCTTGTGTGAAAGTGCACATTTATAGTAAGTGTTGATGTAATCATCACTAACAAAAGAGCAAGCTTTATAAGCACAGATAATGTGCCAAAAAATTTAATGAAACTAGCACAATATTTTATGCTTATTTTGTGACAGCAATATAACATTCATTGTGCTTCCATTATATTTGTGTATTTTTTTTTCTTAACTCTGTCATAAGTGAAGGTTGTTATAAGCAATTCATGATAATGCCAGCAAGCGTGAAAGTAAGCCAGCAGAGATATAGCAATATTAAAACAAAAGCTGAAACTCTCTAGGGAGGCATCAGATGTCAAGTTGCACCAGTTCAGCTCCAGCCCTTCAAAATCCCTGCTCTTACATTAGCATAATCAATTGTGTGTCTGTCTATACCTACAGCAGTAGTGTGTTGGGGGGGGTTCCGCACTGTCTGCCTGCCTGCCTGCCTTTTGATTTGATGGCTTTTTCTTCTTAATTGGATCAAGAAGGAAGTTGCTAGCAGTCACGTTGTGTGCTTTGAATTTGCAGTGCAGTGAGAATGTAGAGAGAGAGAGAGAGAGAGAGAACGGGGAGGGATAGGCGAGTGATGAGGAAGAAGGAGGAGAGTATCCACCCTCCTGGTACTTCAACCAGTCCGAGTCTCTTTCTCTGCTAATGACACGCTTTTCTAGTTGTGCTGAGAAGACTAGCACCTGCTGCTTCTGGGTGATTGAATCCCTTTATGCTGCTGCTTCAACACAAAATGATTTTACTTTTGCTACTGCATTGGCTGCTGCCACAGCCCCTGCTTCGGCTACTGCTTGATAACAGCATTTCCTCAAAAGCTGACTCCACTCTTAGTCTTCAGGTGAGTGAGCTGCAGCGTGAACACCGGGCTGTGTAACTCGTCTTGCCAAAATTGAGACCGACTTGACTGAAGGAACTTATCTGGTTATTTTTTGCGTGTGTACTGTTTGCATTTATTTTTCATCTTACCTGAAGACTGATCATGCCTTGAGTTTTGCCCTGTAAGTTTACCCACAATTAGCTCTTTGGTATGTTTTTTATAGGGATTGTGGCGGCCCACAACCAGGCATTTTAAAATCAAACAATGGAGCCCACAATTACTCATCATTGCTGGCAACTGCCTTGGGCACCTAGTTAAGGAGTGCAGGCCTCCAGAGACATTCATCTGACCAACATTATGGAGATGTCTCAGGGAATTAGTGAAACCTCCTCAGTCCCATGCACCACTCCACACGCAGATCAGGAACTTGGCCTTGAGGAGGTTCCGGGTGCTCCTGGTGAAAGGCGAGTCTTGGGATTAGCAGGCCTGACTGCTACCTGCTGCATCTTCATGGAGAGGGAACAAATGCGGAGCTGCTTGCACTCTGAGAAAATCTGCATCCTTCCTATCTTGGCCTGTCTCATTAGCTTAGCCCTTTGCACGGCTGGACTAAAGTGGGTGTTTGTGGACAAAATTTTTGAATATGAGCCTCCCACCCATCTTGATCCCAAAAGGATAGGGCAGGACCCTGTCGTCTACATGGATCAAGCTACTGAGCCCACAGAAGAACCTACTGATGTATATACCTCTGTCATACCCACTCTACCCACAGGGAAACAAGTGATCCAGGCAAAAGCTGACCCTTCAATGGCTTCCTATGAACCCCTTCACAGACCAGCTTACAATAGTCCTACCTCAGCCTTAACTCTGCTGAGCACTGTGGCTCCAAGGCTGCTTCCCACTTCTATCCAGCCGAATGTAAAGGGAACACCAGTAGTGAATACTTTGCAGACCATGGAAACTAATATTGTTAAAGTACCTGATTTGTGTAAGTACACTTTGTTATAAAAGTGACATTGGCTGTCTTCTTCCATACTTTCATTTTGCTATGTGTGTGGTGTTTTAAACCTTCCTTTTAATTGCTTAGCTAGACTAAGAAATTAAAAAATAAATGTAAAGGAAAGCAGGGCTGAATAGTATAAGGTCACAAACGTTTAATACCCTCTGCCTTTTCTTTTGACAAAAGTTTTAAATGGAGTGTATTTGGATGAGCAAGCAGGACTATAGATGTTAACCCTTGTCATGGTGTTACAGAATTAGTAGCACTTCCAAGTATACCAAGTGATAGAGTGCAGTGTGATTTATAGTGCAGTTCAGTAAGAAGAATGACAAGGATGCTGTCTAGTGTATGTAGTTAGATTTTGGAGATTCAGAGTCACATTAATCTACCACTGTGGCTGCTGACTGGACAGATTGTGTTACATTGGTGTAAAAGTGAATATTTTGCTGTGTCATTGGCATCATAGTTACATGATATAGGGCTGTGTCATGCAATAGTATATTCTGTTTGTATTTGGTACTTGTTTCAAGAATATAACTCTTGCTTACAGTGAAAGAGGTGTCAATTCAGCAGCAGTACCTGCTGAACCAACATCATGTTGGTTTAAACTTGGAAATCAATACTAGGTTTGTAATCTATTTAGAACAATTTGTTTATGCAGTAGCAAATATTAAAAGCAGATGCATTGCTTGCTAAATGGAAGTGCTTTGGGTTGGATGAAGCTTTTTTATTTTTTGTTCCCTCTATGATCTCCTTCAAGGTCATCCTCTGCTGGGGCTAATTGATTCCACTCTGTCGTGGAGTCTGAGAAAGACAATTCTAGTAATGCTATCTGTCTGCTAACTGCTTTCTTCCGTCACTTTGGAAGCAGGAAAAATTATTACATTTGGAGTGTTGCCAGTTTCATGGCACTCTGTCTTCTATATCTCCTTCACTTCATTGTTATATTTATGCAAATTTAACTTGCATCCTTTCTGATAAAAATATGTTTATGTATCACATGCCAAGGAGACTTGTTATTTGAACGTCAAGTACAGCAAATACGTGTTTTGCAGAAAGTTTTTCTATATATCTGCTTCAATTTTCTTTTATTAGTTTCTGACCCTGTTTAATCCAAATCTAAAACTGCAGCTGTCCAGGGCCTATCCTCATGGCATTGAGAACAAGACAGGAAGAAACCCTAGCAATTACAGGGAACATTTCCCCAAACTTGCACCACATCATGTTAGAAGCACCATTTTATCTGACAGGCATGTTTTTAAGATGTGTGAGGAAAACCAACAACACAGAGAAAATATGCTTTGAATACACTTCTGGAGCCGTGAAGTGACCACACCAATCACCACATTACAATGCTGGCCTAACAGCTGAATATATTAATATTCATTACTGATTTATTTTAGATATATCACAGAGAGCAGAGTACTGTAACTTGACGTTGCATTTGATCATACAGCTCAATAAGAGTGAGAGACTGAGGTGAGAATATAGCCAAGGAAGAGAGTTAAAATTATTTTTCTCCACTTTTGTCAGTGTCTTATTTCATGTTGGAAACTAGTTTGTAAACATGTCAGGGTTTTCCATTGAACATTTTAATAAGTGTAAAAATGAAAAAAATTAAAGGCTCATTAAAAATAAATATTTTACCATCAGGTGTGCTGTTAACTTTCTTTTTAAAAAAGAAAGTTTAAACTTGTAGCCTTTTATAGAATTTGATATTTAACTAGAAAACAAATTTGTTGTTGGGGTACTAGTGGTGTTTTGATATTCTTAATCCATCCATCCATTATCCAACCCGCTATATCCTAATTACAGGCTCACGGGGGTCTGCTGGAGCCAATCTCCGTCAACACAGGGTGCAAGGCAGGAAACAAACCCCGGGCAGGGCACCAGCCCACTGAAGGGCGCGCACACACAACCCCACACACCAATCATACACTAGGGACAATTTAGAATCGCCATTGCACCTAACCTGCATGTCTTTGGACTGTGGGAGGAAACCCACACAAACACAGGGGGAATATGCAAACTCCACTCAGGGATTACCCGGGAAGTGAACCTGGGTTTCCTAACTGCAAGGCAGCAGCGCTACCCACTGCGCCACCGTGCCGCCGATATTCTTAATTTTGGAAAAAAAAATATTCATGAGTAGCTTGACTTTTAGTGGAAGTCTAGTGGATAATCTTCTTCAGTGCTATTGACCCAGAACAAGTGGATATTAAAAGTGAATGGATAAGTGTACTCAATGAAAAAGCAAATTAGTCTTCTGTACTGGCAAATCTTGAAAAAAGAAAAGCTTGCACATTGTATCAGCAATTCTTAAGGATGCTACTCACTCTTTACTGTCACAGAGCTAGAGACCGTGACAAAAATTTGCCTTTTATGGACTGTTGAGCTAATAAAACGGATGTTCTAACATATTTTAGGGATGCTGAAATACTAAGATTCTTGCAGTTGGAGAAACAAAAATTCTACGGTTAACTTCTATGGCATGTTTTGATGTATAGCCCCACACAATATTTTCAAAAGGTTAAATGGACAAATACCTTTTGCTATCATTTTACTAAATATAACTATCACAGTGGAATATACGGCTATTTTTTGTAAGTGTATTTGATCAATTCTCCTTCTCTTAATGGAAATGTAATCGTTGGCACAGAAATCTAAGCTGAAATCAATAACAACAAAGCAGAACAGTTGCCCCAATTGGAGTCAGTGAGAGGCGTCTGCTACAAGGTGCACCTGCGAGGTATCTGACTTTAGAAAATAGATATTCCACTAGATTGAAACACAGTCAACTGTATTCACCTCAAGAGCCATCTTTAAGTGCTGAAACAAGAAAATTAGAATGTTTTTACAGTCTGCTTTAAAGAATCTATGGAAAATCCAAATCCTTTGTTTTATTTACTATATCAAAGCAGAAATCAATTTATGGTTCGTTCGTTTATGCATCCGAAAACCAGAAAATCTTCAGCTGTTAACAAAACATTTAAAACTTTTGAAGGTATAGCATTACAAGTAGTAAATACACATCTTTGTTATATTCTGTAGTGGCTATTGTATGCTGATTTAAATCTTACAATGTATTACCTCAGTAATTAATATAAAAGTTCAATTGAATAAGAGTTAACTAAATGAAGAAATCCCACAATGTTGACACCCACAAAAATGGTGTTGGTGGATTCATACGAGGAAACAAAAAGGGAATGGTTATGTTATTAGTGTGAATGTTACATGATAATATAAACAAAATAGTATTATTAGTGTGTGGTACAGTGGTTAGTATTGCTGACTTGTAGCTCCAAGTGTCTGTTTTTTATTAATTGCGTGGTGTTTCTTCAGGAACTCCCTGTTTCCAGTTAACCTAACCTTGCAGTTTAGTTAGTTGGTGACCTAAATTTAAATTGCCCATTTGCATTTGTGAGTAAGTGTACCCTGCGGTGTAATGGGGACCCATCTTGAATTATTATCTGAGGCTTCTAGTAACCCAGCAATGGAAAAAGCAGATAAGGAAAATGTATAAACAAATATTCTTTTAGTATATGTATATGAATGCATATTTGCAGGTAACTGTAGTACATGACAGCTGCTCTTGAATAAAGAGCATTTGATTTCATGTGTGTTTCTTTGAGCTGCTGTAATCTTTTCTCCCCACAATGTTTAGGTTTAGGCACTAGCATGTAAGAAAATATAATAAAGGTGTCTGATATATACATATTAACTTATGAATGTTTTTATATACAGGGGTGGCCAAAAGTAGATTTGCATTTGTGAGTACATGAAAAACAGAGGTTATTCTTTTATTATTTATTTATTCATTATTATATTATTTAATTGTATTAGAGGAAGGGCATCCAGTGTAAAATTTTGCCAAATCAATATGCGTACAACAATACAAATTTCCATACCGGATTGGTCGAGCCCCGGATTAACAACGACCGCCACCAGTACTGTTAGTCAACAGGGTGCTGGCTGAAATTGAGTTACTGTTGGCCAAAGGAGAAGAAGAGGGGGGAGATGTGTCTGGAGGCAGGAGGAGAGGAGGAAAGTAAAGAGAGTGGAATTGAGGGTAGGAACTTTGAATGTTGGTAGTATAACTGGCAAGGGGAGAGAGTTAGCAAATATGATGGAGAGAAGGAAGGTTGATATATTGTGCATGCAAGAGACTGGAAGGGGAGTATGGCCAGGTGGATTGGAGGTGGATTAAAATTGTTCTATCGTGGTGTGAATGGGAGGATAAATGGGGTAGGAGTTATTCTGAAGGAACAGTATGTCAAGAGTGTTTTGGAGGTGAAAAGAGTGTCAGGCAGAGTAATGATTATGAAGCTGGAAATTGGAGGTGTGATGATGAATGTTGTTAGTGCATATGCACCGCAAATTGGGTGTGCAATGGGTGAGAAAGAAGATTTTTGGATTGAGTTGGATAAAGTGATGAACAGTGTAACCAAGGGACCGAAAGTGGTGATTGGAGTGGATTTCAGTGGGCATGTTGGTGAAGGGAACAGTGGAGATGAGGAGGTGATGGGTAGGTGTGGTGTCAAGGAGAGGAATGAAGAAGATCAGAGAATAGTGGATTTTGCCAAAAGGATGGACATGGCTGTGGTGAATACGGATTTTAAGAAGAGGGAGGAACATAGGGTTACGTACAAGTGTGGAGGAAGATGCACACAGGTAGATTACATCCTATGCAGAAGAGTTGATCTGAAGGAGTTTGAAGACTGCAAAGTGGTGTCGGGGAAAGTGTAATTAAGCAGCATAGGATGGTGGTCTGTAGGATGACATTGGAGATAAAGAAGAGGAAGAGAGTGAGAGCAGAGCCAAGGATCAAATGGTGGAAGTTGAAAAAGGAAGGCTGCAAGGTTGAGTTTAGGGAGGAGGTGAGACAGGCACTTGGTGGCAGTGAAGAGTTGTCAGACAGCTGGGAAACTGCAGCAGATGTAGTAAGGGTTACAGCAAGAAGGGTGCTTGGTGTGACATCTGGAAAGAGGAAGGAGGAAAATGAAACCTGGTGGTGGAATGAGGAAATATAGGAGAGTATATAGAGGAAGAGGATGGCAAAGAAGTGGGATACTCGGAGAGATGCAGAAAGTAGACAGGAGTACTGGAGATAGGGTGCAAGGTAAAGAGAGAGGTGGCGAAGGCTAAAGAAAAGGCGTATGATGAGTTGTATGAGACGTTGGACACTAAGGAGGGAGAAAAGGACCTGTACCGATTGGCTAGACAGAGGGACCAAGCTGGGAAAGATGTGCAGCAGGTAGGGTGATAAAGGATAGCGATGGAAACGTACTAACAAGTGAGGAGAGTGTGTTGAGCAGATGGAAAGAGTACTTTGAGAGGCTGATGAATAAAGAGAATGAGAGAGAGAAGAGGTTGGATGATGTGGAGATAGTGAATCAGGAAGTGCAACAAATTAACAAGGAGGAAGTAAGGACAGCTATGAAGAGGATTAAAAATGGAAAGGCCGTTGGTCCAGATGACATACCTATGGAAGCATGGAGGAGTTTAGGAGAGATGCCAGTGGAGTTTTTAACCAGATTGTTTAATGGAATCTTGGAAAGTGAGAGGATGCCTGAGGAGTGGAGTAGTGTACTGGTGCCAATATTTAAGAATAAGGGGGATGTGCAGGACTGCAGTAACTACAGGGGAATAAAATTGATGAGCCACAGCATGAAATTATGGGAATGAGTAGTGGTAGCTATGTTAAGAAGTGAGGTGATGATTAGTGACCAGCAGTATGGTTTCATGCCAAGAAAGAGCGCCACAGATGCAATATTTGCTCTGAGGATGTTGATGGAGAAGTTTAGAGAAGGCCAGAGGGAGTTGCATTGTGTCTTTGTGGACCTGGAGAAAGCATATGACTGGATACCTCGAGAGGAGCCGTGGTATTGTATGAGGAAGTCGGGAGTGGCAGAGAAGTATGTAAGAGTTGTACAGGATATGTACGAGGGAAGTGTGACAGTGGTGAGGTCTGCGGTAGGAGCGACGGATTCATTCAATGAGGAGGTGGGATTACATCAGGGATCAGCTCTGAGCCCTCTCTTATTTGCAGTGGTGATGGACAGGTTGACAGACGAGATTAGACAGGAGTCCCCGTGGACTACAATGTTTGCTGATGACATTATGATCTGTAGTGATAGTAGGGAGCAGGTTGAGGAGACCCTGGAGAGGAATGGAGTAGGAACAAGACAGAGTACATGTGTGTAAATGAGAGGGAGGTCAGTGGAATGGTGAGGTTGCAGGGAGTAGAGCTGGCGAAGGTGGATGAGTTTAAATACTTGGGATCAACAGTACAGAGTAATGGGGATTGTGGAAGAGAGGTGAAAAAGAGAGAGCAGACCGGGTGGAATGGGTGGAGAAGAGTGTCGGGAGTAATTTGTGACAGACGGGTATCAGCAAGAGTGAAAGGGAAGGTCTACAGGACGGTAGTGAGACCAGCTATGTTATATGGGTTGGAGACGGTGGCACTGACCAGAAAGCAGGAGACAGAACTGGAGGTAGCAGAGTTAAAGATGCTAAGATTTGCATTGGGTGTGATGAGGATGGATAGGATTAGAAATGAGTATATTAGAGGGTCAGGTGAAGTTGGACAGTTGGGAGACAAAATCAGAGAGGTGAGATTGCGTTTGTTTGGACATGTGCAGAGTAGAGATACTGGGTATATTGGGAGAAGGATGCTAAGGATAGAGCTGCCAGGGAAGAGGAAAAGAGGAAGGCCTAAGTACAGGTTTATGGATGTGGTGAGAGAGGACATGCAGGTGATGGGCGTAACAGAACAAGATGCAGAGGACAGAAAGATATGGAAGAACATGATCCGCTGTGGCAACCCCTAACGGGAGCAGCCGAAAGAAGAAGAAGATTTTTCTTGTTACTATTTGTTATTAAAGTATGCTTGAGAGTAGGAAGTAGACTACGAGAATGTGTAAATAATGAAGGCCACCATTTTGAGCACTTATGATATTGTACCTAAGAGCACTGTGTCATTATGACATTCTGTTAAGTTTTTGAAGTTAATAAAGCTGTTTAATTAATCATAACCTGTATGTCTTTTTCCATATAAACAACTATAAATGTACATTTGCCACCTCTGTATATTTATTTTAAAGAGAGACATTTTTTCTCAGAGACCAAGGTCCATGCCCCAGATACTCATTGAGTGGAGTTTGCATGTTCTCCCCTTGTCCACATGGGTTTCCTTCCAAAGTCCAAAGAAATACAGGTGAGGTGAACTGCCATTGCTGCCATCCTCATTGTTCCTGTCTTGCAACCGAGGCTCCTGCTTCTTTATTACCCTGCTCAGAAGAAGCGGATTTGGAAATGGATGGGCAAGCTCAGTAAATCTTATTTCAGACTTTTAGGTTTTTGCATTATTTATTATAAATCTGTTGTAGCTTTCATTTTAAATCAGAGTTTATATTAATTCTGTTTTAGTTATGACTTTCTCTTTGGCCACTTTGGGGAAAATAGCCATTTGCATTCCTTTGTACCTTTTCATGCTACTTAGCAAAGTGTGTCTTAACTCAATTTCTAAATTCCAGTTATGCTGAAGCTGTATTTTCCTATGCAGTGAACATTTAATTACAAAGCTGTGTTGTCTGGCCAAATGTAGATTTGTACTTTATACCAGAGAAGTTGCTCAGGTTTATTGAGAATAGTATTAAACACTGATCTGAGGTCCAATATACAACAGGTGAAACATGTCTTTGATAATATATTTTTCCAAATTTTGCTTACTTAATAAGTCTTCAGTACACATTAGCATCTGCAGTTGTAATGATTGAATGAATGAATTTCCTTTTAGATTTTTGTTGGAAACAATGCTTTCAAATGATTTTGTACAACGTATTTATGTTTTAAATAACATACAGCAATGTATGTTTTTTTAATAGTTTGAGTAGTGATTTTTATATATTTATTAATCGTGTTTGATGTGAACAAAAATTTATACATTTACATTTATTTATTCAGCTGATGCTTTTATTCAAAGTGACTCACAATATTTGAGATACAATTGGTTACATTTCTTTTTTTTTTCCCCAATTGGAGCACAAGCTGGTAAAGTGACTTGCTCAGGGTCTCACAGTGTCAGTGATGGGACTTAACCCCACAGCCTCATGGTTTGTAGTTCAAAGCATTAACCACTGTATTACACTGCTTGCCTTTATAGAAGGTTAATATTAATCTAATTGTTTTTTTAAGTTGAGTTTTACTGTTGATTTGCTAAACAATGTCATTAAAAAAACCTGCTAAACTATCAATAGAATTCTTTTTCTAAGGCAGTGTGATTGCATTCATTAACATTTATATAAATTTTTAGCAACCTATTTTACATTACCTTAAATGTAAATCTTACTGCGGTATTGACAGTATTAGTAATTTAAGGTCATATTAAGCACAATTCACATTAGACCATCTCAAGGGGTTAATCATATTTATAGATACAGTACTTAAATTCACCTTCGAACAGTGCTATCCTTTGACACTGCATTATACAGACTGACTTTTATTTGAAATTTTCAGACATGCATAACGACATGCACACTTTCATGTTCAGGTTTCCGATCAATTGATGTACTATAAATTTAATACTCTCTGTTGAAGCTTGCAAATGAGCTGCCCACCAAATTTCCAAAATTGTTACATTTTGACAAATCACATTTTCATAGTATTTGTTAGCATAATTGCCTCATGCATCTACCATCTTGGGTTCAAATCCTGTATGTAGTTCTTTGTTGTCTCCTGTTGTCTTTACAGGATTTTGTCTGGGTAATCTTGTTTAACTCCCACATTACCAATGATATACTTGCTAAGTAAACTTGCACTTATAAATTGTCCACACGAGTGTGGTCATGTGCAGAAGAGCACCATGCAGGCAATATGTCCAGGGCTGATTTCTGAATTCTGCCCATTCTTTCAGGGTATTCTCTGGCTTACAATGTCCCTGAAGTGGATTAGGTGTGTGTGAGAATGTTATAGTATAAAACAGCAGAAGAATAATTAAAAAGAAGGAAATAAAAAAGACAAACCACCACGAAAGAAAAAATTAGCTGCACGTAGATATTACTATTTTTTTTAACACTAGAAGCACCATAGGGTGTTTTTAAATCTGACTTCAGCCCTATCATGACTGAGGAAAACCTACAGTCTTTCCGGTTCATTGTAACACTAAACCTGTTGCAGAAAAGTATCAACAGAGCAATTTAAAAACATGGTGGTGTTTGCAAACAAAAAAAACACATACTATAAACATCAAAACATTTTCCAAAATAATCATAACAAATAACCCAGTAGCTGTAAAATTATATTTAAATGGATTAAAAAAAAAAGCAAAGAGATTAAATAAAGTAATCTTACCACTAAGAAATGATGCATCATGAGCACCATCTTAGGGTCAGTTTTGCTAGCAAAGTACAGAACGTAATACCTCACATTGTGAAACAGTGCTGGCAGAGGTCATTCTACCTATTTTAAATGGCTGCATCTGTAAATCAAATCTGGTATAACACCTGCAGAGAAGCAGGGGCTCATAGGAAACTGAAGTAAGAAAAAATGGCCAGAGAACATACAGGAAAAAAATGAAAAGGTGCTGGCAATGTAAGTAATTAAATAATAATCAGAAACCCAACAGAACTGTCAGAAACGATCATCAAAACCAAAGTAGAAGTCAAAAATAATGTAAAAAATCCGTTAACATAACACTATTGTTAATTTGTAGAATTGCTTAGATGCCTGAAGCTATAGGTTACCATCTTATATAGGACTGATAAGATGACCTAATCTGTTATATACAGAGGTGGGTAGAGTAGCCAAAAATTGTACTCAAGTAAGAGTAGCGTTACTTCAAAATAATATTACTCAAGTAGAAGTACAAAGTAATCATCCAAAAAATTACTCAAGAATAAAAAAGTAATTGGTGAAAAGACTACTCAAGTACTGAATAACTGTTTGATCATAATAAATTATTTATTTTTTAGAAATGTTGTAATAAGACAGACAAAAATATAAAATACTGTTCAAATTCTGCTATTTCCAAATATTAAAATAAAAAATGAGTAAAAATAAATTACATCTTTACAAAATAAAGATGCACAAATAACACAAAGTTCCAAATCTTAGTTTTTCACAACAAAGCTTTTGAAGCCAATACCTACAGTAGGTAACATGTGTTTGAACAGTGCAAAGTACTTACAGTGACAAGATATACTGTACACCAGGGGTGCCCAATATGTTGATCGTGATCAACCGGTACATCGGAAAGGTAGATCACGTTGCATTCAAAAAACATTTTTTTTAAATGTTAGTCTGTCATATATCCTCCCTATGGCATTTGCCACTTGATTGACATAGAGCGCAGCCAGTCTGAGATCTCTTTTCTTCTAGCACACTGTTCATCCCGCACGCACAATTCGCGAGCTACTGCAAAACTCTGGCTATCTAAATGATCTAGTTAGCCTTCCAATTTATATTGACTAAAGAAGGGATTTAAAAAAAAAAAAAATTGTTGTTTTTATGGGCTAGATGTGGAATTGGAAGAGGATTTTTTTCTCTCACAATGTCACAATCGAAGTGCGTTTGTCTGATCTGTCTATCATTGCTATTACAAAGAAGGAAAATGTGGAAAGGCACTTTCGAACTGTTACAAAAACTACTGTAAAAGATGAAGCAACAGACAACATAAAGGTTTGGCGTTTCCGGCACCGTATACTGGAAAATTATCCACAGCAAAATCAAAAAAAAGGTCATACACAAGAAATAATATTCTTCACAATTGCACAACACCAAAGATGGCGTCGGCGGACATTTTATGGAGGAGGAGCCGGAAGTGGAGGAATGCTGGGAATGAACCGTGGTGGAAGATGGGACTGATGACGTCAGTAGTAGTGGACGGAGGAAGGGTGCAAGTAACGTGCTGCGGGAAGAAGGAGGCTTATGGCGGCGGAGTGTCTTTTTTTTTCTGTAGGAAATAAAAGGAGAAAGGTTAGTATCCCGCCACTCCCTGCCGGCGAATGTCTTCCCGAGCGTATTAAGGTCCGTCCGCTGTCCCCTACTCGCGCGTGCGTGACACTACGAAACTGACTTCCTTCCGAAAAGCAATCTGAGAAAGAGAAAGGAGAGGGAACTAAAATTGCAGTTAATCGGACAGCCGTCATTTTTCACTCGGCTGAATTCAAAAGCAAAGGCAGACAGACCGAAGCATCATTCTGGGTGAGTCACTCGATCATTAAGTATAAGAAGTCCTTCCAAGATGGAGAGATGATAAGAGGCCTTCGTTGAGGCAGATGGCTAGGAAGAAATTCCTGCTGAGATTTCAAGACCCCTGGCTGGAGAAAAAGGAGCTTCTCCTTGTCATTAAACATGCAGAAATACAAGCAACTTAATAACGATCAATGGCCACTTGACTTGGCATTTTTTTCCGATCTGACCAACATGTTGAGTGAGCTTAATTTACAGCTGCAAGGAAAAGAGAAAACCATGGTCAATATGATTAGCTCAGTTAATGCTTTCAAACAAAAAATGCAACATCTGTCCTCAAAGTTGCAGCGCCTTGATTTGGTGAACAACCAAAACCTCACGTCAGAGCTGGAGACGCAATGGAAGGCGTGTGTGCAACTTGACAGCATACGCAACACGGAGCAGATTGAAAATTGTCTGTCAGACTTTGACAGACGGTTTCAAGACTCGGCTTAACTTGAGCCAATCGCTACATTTACCGGTAAGTGCTATCCATTTAGGGAAGATCTTGAGGGTGATTCACCCATATAAAAAATTGCAACACTGTTTCACCTAAAACTCCTCTACAGTGGAGGATAAGGTTTTGACACTACATGATGACATTCAGCTAAAGTATGGGGCACATGGACAGTTTTGGAACTTACTCACAGAGTAAAAGTACTCAAACCTGAGGAAATGTGCTACCTCCTTGACTGCATTATTCAGCTTTACTTATTTATGCGAGTCAGCCTTTTCCCACATAAAGATTATTAAATCCAAATACTGATATAGTGACCATAAATGTGTTGAACTGTTATTGTGCCATAAGGGTTATTCAGTTATGCAGGGTACAACAACATATATTTTATGTATAACGTATACTCGGGGTGTGTGTGTGTGTATATGTATATGTATGTGTGTATATATATATATATATATATATATATATATATATATATATATATTTTATATATATAATCTATCATTTTTAATGTAGGTAGATCATTTCGACCTGGTCATTTTAAAAGTAGCTTGCAAGCTGAAAACCGTGTAGGCACCCCTGCTGTACACTGACAGTATAATACTGCATATTCACTTGCCCTCCAAATAGCACAGCTGATAGAAAATAACATTAGAACAAGGCAAGTTGTGCACGTACGCGCACGCACGCACTTTACCTTGACTGTCTGTGTCTGTGCATGTTTGGTTAAAACGTGCTTGTTCTTCGCTCAGTGAAGTGATAGTTAAGCTTCAGCAGGAGTTGGCTCTCATTTTTCATGTACAGTATTCTTTCTTTACCTGTCTGCTGTCTGTGAGGAATTTGTGCCGCTAGGATGCAATAGTTTGTGTGTGGTCATGTGACTGCGTGGCTACTTCTAATTTGTGAAACAGAGCCATGTGATTATTGTTGCTATGTCTGATTGGTGAAACGCAGTCTTGTGATTATTGTTGCTACATCTGATTGGTGAAACAGTCATGCAGTAGATCCACTGGTGGATTCTCTCTGGCAAAAATATAGTGCACTGTATCTAATGGAAAAAAAGTAACGATCCGAGTGTTGCCCAGTGTAGCAGAGAAAGAGTAGCATTTCTTCTTCACAAATGTACTCAAGTAAAAGTAAAAAGTATGGTACAGTAAAACTACTCTTAGAAGTACAATTTTTTAAAAAAGTTACTCAAGTAAATGTAACAGAGTAAATGTAACTCATTACTACCCACCTCTGGTTATATGACTTCCATTTTACATGACTAGCAATGGGTATAGCAACCATAAGCAAAGACTGTGACAAATGGACAGCAAGCAAAACAAGAAATAAAATGGCAATGCCAAAATAATGATTAACAAAACAACAACAAGAGAACAAGCCTTAAAGTTCCAAAAATGAAACAATCTGAAATTGAGAATGTTAAAACCCAGAATAACTGCAAAATCTGTTTTGGGCAGGCTGTTCCTGATATTCAAGTACTCATACTCTTAATAAACTGACTGAAAGGAAAATAAAACAAAAATGTAATGTTTCTGTTTTCACACGTAATACTTAAAACACATACACTATGTCTATATGCATCAATCTTGATCATAGAAGATTAAATCATATCACCATTACAAAAAAATTGCTTCTCCCCTCCATTAAATAAAAGTAATGGCTGCACATATTTCAAATGAGACTAAAGTCATTGTGTCATGTTTTTAGTCAGGGTTTCTTCCCAGACTAGGGTTTAAAGTCTTGTTCCATTTATTTATTTTTCTGTTGCTTTTCTTGATTATTTTCATTAGTTTTTTGTTTTTGATATTGCCTATAAGCTGTCTTTGTTATGTTCCATGTGTTCTGAGGGTGGACTACCACATGCCAGTCACTACCAGGAATTGCCCTCCACCCTATAAATCCAGATGGTCTCCTACAGCACCTGGCGGTTCAGTTTGAACATGCTACAGAGTTGTGGAGTTTACTTATGCTTCCTTGATTTATTGAATTTCTAGAGTTTTTGATTTTTTTTTAAACTTAGTTGCTCATGTCTGGAATACTGAATTGGGACTTATTTACACCGGATGATCTTAGCGTTTCTGGGCAGTTCCTTTGGTTCTTCTGCTCCGTTGAGCTGCTTTGTTATTGAAGAGCATTTTGAAAATTACAATTGTTTTTTATTTTATAAGATTTGGTGTTTGCTCTTATTGCTAGCTGAGGTTTGATAGCAATATCCCCCTCTAATGGGCTTTTTTGGAAATGCTTTTGGAACTTAGGATTTATGTGCTTTGGGACTCCTAGTTCATGGCACGTTGGCAAGAAGCTATCTTGTGTTATCTACTTGTTTTATGCTAATGTATTAAACTGAATAGGAAAACAAAAATGTTATACTTTCTACTGTTAACTTTTTAATGTGACATTATTTAAATTATATAAATAAATATTTAAAATAAGAAAGAAAATGGGAAGGTGTTCTTATTTGAATCCGTATCTGTAATTCTGTGGTTGACAAATACATGTACAAATGCAAGAAAACACAAAGAGAAGGCTACAATGATTTTTTTTATACATTTTTTAAGGAAATGTGTCTACTTTTGTGCCTTCAATGATTATTTTACTAAACTGGAAATAAGCAGTCTCCAGGTTGCTGAAACACTTGCTTTCACAAGAATATTTTTGTTAATAACTTCCAGTGCTCACACTGTAATGCTGCTCAAACCTGTATTCATTAAGTATAGTTCACTGATCTGGAAAACAACATTTAGGAGATTCTCTGAATTGACCTTAATCATTTTCTCTATATGTGTGCTTTAGAGTACTTTAACTCAGTTTTCTTCTGATTTTAGATGAAATTATTACAGTGCTTTCAATTACCTTTCCCATGTAAGTCATGTAAGCTTATTGTTTAGTGTTTTTGGACTATTAGAATTAAACTTCCTTGGTTTTTAGTCACTAAGCTGGGTCATTTGGCCAAAAAGAGCTCAAAGTAATACTGGTCTTAGGGAACCATGAAGTCACATTGTTGGATTAACATGCTGTTTGTGTGATTTGTTATAATACCAGAATTTTTTTTTCTGCATCAAAAAAATCATTGTACTTTCATTCTTTCAGTTTATCTGCAAACATTGTTTATATTATATACCCTACCTTTTTTAGTAATTGTCTGCTTGGTTTTATCTATTGGAAGCACTAATGAGCATGCAGTGAAGTATAAACTCCTCCTTAAGATGTAAGCACATATATGATGGCTTTCCTGAGTTGGTGGGCCATTTAAATGTGAGTTAAGAGATATTCCACTGTAATTTTAAAGTTCGTCTTTTTAAAAGATATCTGAACTACTGTAGACAGTAAAGTTTGTTTATGTAGTTACTATCCATCCATCCATTTTCTAACCCGCTGAATCCGAACACAGGGTCACGGGGGTCTGCTGGAGCCAATCCCAGCCAACACAGGGCACAAGGCAGGAACCAATCCTGGGCAGGGTGCCAACCCATCGCAGGACACACACAAACACACCCACACACCAAGCACACACTAGGGCCAATTTAGAATCGCCAATCCACCTAACCTGCATGTCTTTGGATTGTGGGAGGAAACCGGAGCGCCCGGAGGAAACCCACGCAGACACGGGAGAACATGCAAACTCCACGCAGGGAGGACCGGGAAGCGAACCCGGGTCTCCTAACTGCGAGGCAGCAGCGCTACCACTGCGCCACCGTGCCGCCCATGTAGTTACTAGTCTCTGTTAAAATTTCATAATTATTTCTTTTACAATAATGCAATATGTACAGAAATTTGTTTTAAAACACTATAAAATAATTGAACTTAGAATGTAAAATGATTCATTTTTACATATGCTTGCTGTTTATTTGAACACCGTACACCTAAAACCTGTATAATTTATTGTGCTGTCACAGACGGCTGGGGTTCTAAACACGTGACTTTTATAAAGATGTGGTCTCCGACTGGTGGTGTCTGGGCAAGTCTCACAATGGTAACATTTGGTTGATGTATATCTTAGTTTTTCGTCTGCCCTGTGCACAACTACATTAAGTAGGCACGTGAAGATGCAGACCAAATGGATAAAATCGGAAGTTTCATATAAACAGCTCAAAAAACATTAAAAGAACACATTGTAAAAATATCAGATCTCAATGGGGAAAAAATCATGCTGGAGATCTATACTGATATGGACTGGGTAATATATTCAAAACGAAAGGACGGGCCACATTGTTTGATGGAAATGAAAATTATCAACCTGCAGAGGGCTGAATTCAAAGACACCCCGAAAAATCAAAGTGAAAAAATTATGCAGCAGGCTGAGCCATTTTGCCGAAATTTCATTGCAGCAACTCAAAATCATGTTCAGTAGTTTGTATAGCAGCCACGTACTTGGATGCATGCCTGACCATGTCGGGGCCTGCTCCTAAGTAGAGACGATGGATGGTGTCCAGGGGAATCTCCTCCCAGATCTGGACCAGAGCATCACTGAGCTCCTGGATAGTCTGAGGTGCAACCTGGTGGCGTCGGATAGACCAAAACATAATGTCCCAGAGATGTTCTATTGGATTTAGATCAGGAGAACATGGGAATCAGTCAGTGGTAACAATTCCTTCATCCTCCAGGAACTGCTTGCATACTCTAGCCATATGAGGCCGAGCGTTGTCGTGCACCAGGAGGAACCCAGGACCCACTGTACCAGCATAGGGTCTGATAAATGGCTCCAAGGATTTCATCCTGATACCTAATGGCAGTGAAGGTGCTGTTGTCTTAACCTGTAGAGGTCTGTGCGTCCCTCCATGGATATGCCTCACCAGACCAAACCGGTCATGCTGAATAATGTTACAGCCAGCATAACTCCAGCCAGTGGCGGACCTGCCAATTCTGGTATTCTATGGCAAATGCCAGTTAAGCTCCACGGTGCCAAGCAATGAGCACAGGGCCCACTAGAGGACATTGGGACCTCAGACCACCCTCATGAAGTCTGTTTCTGATTGTTTGGTCAGAGATTCACACCAGTGGCCTGCTGGAAGCCATTTTATCGGGCGTTGGCAGTGCTCATCCTGTTACTCCTTGCCCAAAGGAACAGATACCCGTCCTGCTGATGGGTTATGGACCTTCTATGGCCCTTTCCAGCACTCCTACAGTAACTGCCTGTCTCTTGGAATTTCATCCATGCCCTTGAGACTGTGCTGGGAGACACAGCAAACCTTCTGGCAATGGCATGTACTGATGTTCCATCCTGGAGAAGTTGACTACCTGCGCAACCTCTGTAGAGTCCAGGTATCGCCTCATGCTACCAGTAGTGACACTGACCATAGCCAAATGCAAAACTAGTGAAGAAACAGTCAGAAAAGATGAGGAGGGAAAAATGTCAGTGGCCTCCACCTGTTAAACCATTCCTGTTTTGGGGGTCGTCTCATTGCTGCCCCATTAATATCAATGCAGCTGAAACTGATTAATAACCCCCTCTGCTACTTAACTGACCAGATCCATATCCTAGAAGTTTCATTGACTTGATGCTTTACTCTGATTAAAAAGTGTTCCTTTAATTTTTTGAGCAGTATATTTATACTGCATTTTAATATAATAAAAAATGTATATGGCCTGCAGTTTATATTTGAATGGTGTAATCCAAGTTGAGTGAAGAGGTAATAAAGGAACTGTATTCACCAGAGTCATAATGGTGAGTATTCATCATTAATCGGCAACCTTTTTGACAAACAATTGTACAGGCAAGCATAAGTATATATATTTTTTCAGTTCTGAGCATACTGCAGTTTATGGTGGAACCATAAGTGTAAAACATTTGTAAAATTGCCTTACGCACAAATTTAGAACAGTTATAACTGAGAACAGTTATTGGTCAAACAGAAAAATACTTAATTTGCATAACAAATATGGGATCACTAGAGCAAATTCAGTGCAGTATATATATTTCATCATAAATAATTTAGTATATCATCTTAAGAACATCAGAAGATTACCCGCATTAAACTGCTACAGAAGATTACCCAAATTAAACTGCTACAGTTGTAGTGGACTATTGCAAGTAATTATTGTTTGACATAAAAGACACAATAGGTATTTATTTCTTTGTAACCACAAACAAAATGTGTATCTACTACACAGAAGAGCTGACATAAAATATGAATGTGTTTTAAATACTATATTACACTTTCCTTAATGTTATTGTAGTTTTGACCTTGCCTTCAGATAGGGTATATCTGGATTGATAACAGTTTAGCAGGTATATTTTTGCCCAGCTGTAAATAATTCAGTAATAATTAATAAAAAAAAAATTATGTACTGTATTCTCAAAATTCATTAGATATGCAGTAACATGGTAGAGTCTAATCACAAAGGCATGGTGATCATTAATGATTTAACTCCCAAGAGAATGATCTTGCATCCATTAGCAGTGGGGTAAATAATAATATCTTCTAGCTGTTCTGAAAAATTCGCCTAATATATGTGCTGGATATTACCTAATGGAGTGTAGAAAAAAATCAATAGAGTCAAACTGTGAGGTGAAACGATATATGTACCACTATACGTATGTCTATCTGCATATAAATGAATATTTCACATAATGTTATATATTTTAATAGAGTAACTGGTTTCTAATTTATGCTTAAGGTGCTTTGTTATATATTAATGAATATCTCACTTACAAGGAAAAAACACTAGTTAGTTCTCAGTGTGATAGTATACATGTTTTCAGAAAATATGTTATTACCACATTCTTACTGCTCAGATTCAAGATTAAAGACTGCTGTACATGTACAAATTTAACTGTCTTTTCACAGAAGGAAAACTTTTTTTGATAAAATTCTGCCTTGCTAAAGAAAGGGAGAGAGTATAGGGGTGTGTGTGTGTGTGAATGTGTCCCATAAGAAGGTTTTCCTTTTTTTCTGCAAAAATAAATCATTAAGTAAGCTGTCTTTCATACATAAATTACTACATGTATTGTGTGTAACCCATTTTCATCTTAACAAAAATTATATATTGTGTCATCAAACATATTTTAAAAAAATGCAGGAGAGCAAACAAATCTCACAAGACATGATCTGAAATCAAAATTCAAGATTATATTTCAGGTAACTTCACTTAAAGCAAAATGTGATAAAAAAAAATAAGCCATGTAATATTAACAGCATTTAGAACCTAAGTAATTAATGAATTTAGCTTATCATGTGCAAATTGTTACCTTCGAACCTACACTTGATAAAAACACATTTTGCTTTCATAAGTTGCATGGCATGTTGTCTACAACTTATTAGTTTTAAAATTATAATTACCACCAATTCACTAATATGCTTATAAAGTTATTGATATAGGTGCAGTCAGAGTCTTTAAGACTTAATTTTGCCTGGGTAGTCTCGTCTGGGTATTTCACTTAATGCTGATTTCTTAAATTGACTGGACCCAGACCAAAGACTCCAAAGATTCCCACATTGCTTTTTATTTGCTATGTAAGGGTGAAGTACTTCCTAGCCCAATCAGTGAGCATGGTAATGGCACTACATAAATAAAAATTATTATTAGTATTATGGAGCATTGTGTACCTAATGGCATACAGGTGAACCTCAAGCAAGCAACAGTTGGCCAGTCATTTTTAGGTGTTTTGTACAGAAAATCACCACCCACCCACAGGCAAGTAGCAGATAGCATAACTTCTGTGTCTTGTGTTGCAATTAACTGAGTAAATCGAATCTAGCCAATGATGTGGCCTGATTTTGAGCTGTTAATCTAAAAAAGACTAGAGACACCTGGCAACATTTCCAGAAGTTTAGTTTTATATTACAAAAGCATATACATATTAGCTATCCTCTGCTTTTTCATATGATATGTTCTGTTCCTGTATGAGACCATATTGTCCTTTTCTGCCAGGAACCCAACTGGTTGCTTTTGAGCTTGTGGGGTATTTTTCGTCTAATTTCATTTTTATCAAAAAATTGTTCTGGCTTGCAGGCATTCTCCTTTACTTTCCCTTTCAATTTGCAAGGAAAAAGCTTGTGCTACTTTCTAGCCTTCCAAAGTCAATTCCCATATTGGTTTTCTGGTAGAGACTGATCTAAGCTTTAGAATTGTACTAATAACCCTTTGCTTACTTGAAACAGATTATTTTCTTGTAAAAGTACATACCTGCCTTCTGAAGATTGGAATTGAGAGTAAAGGTTTGATAATCTTTTCACAAATCATTTTCCTATCTAAAGGGATAAGATTTTTGTTCATGTCTTTAATCCATATGTTTCCATTTTCATGTTAGGCTGATATATTTTAATGAACAGCAAAGTTTAAACTAAAAGAATGAAGACAGATAATTTGTGTGCTTATTTTATTTTTCTAGATGGGATTTTTTGATCATTTTTGGTAAGAAACCATGCCTAATGTAGTGGCCTTCTATGCTGAGAGCATTGTTTGTAAGCAGTGTTGGGGAAAATGCTTTAAAAGTAATGTATAATATGTAGTCAGATTACTCTTTAAAATAATGAGTAATGTAATATAGTATGGATTTTATTTAAGTAGAAATACCCGTGTTACTCTGAAAAAGCAGTTACTGCAGAAGTATTGACTTTTTTCACAAAGAAGTTGACGGCTGCTGTTGGAGTAAAACCTGGTTTATACTTAATACGTCCACCTTATGTCCAAAGTGTTGTGATGAAAGGCTGATTATATGGGTGCTGGAATGATGAACAAAGGGCTTAATATGACACAATAGGTCATCAAAATGCAAGGAAGACATGCAAAAATATTTGAAGTGCATCTGTTCATCATGCATGTCACCCCAATCTTGAGAATATCATACTCGTTCTCCCTTCACTGTTTTTGGTTAATGGATCTAACACTTCACCTTCCCCCCCAACTTACCAGTAGTAATAGGCACAATTCTGTTTCCATTATCAGAATCTAACTTCCTCTTCATGAAATTGTTAGGTATTGCAACATTGAACATCCACTGTCACCTACTGAGTAGGAGAATAGAATATCAACATGCCGATGGAACAGGCCTTCATGAGTATAAATGACAGCAGCAATTATAAACAAGGCTTTTGAGTGAGAGGGAGGTGGTGACCATCACAGCTGCACTGCATGTAAGGCAAGGAAGCATATGTGCTTTAGAAACCAGGAGATGCTGTGTCCACATTGCAGAACACACTTACACATGCACTCTTTCTCAAACTGGGCCACTTTAGATTTGAAAATGAATGTAGCCTACGTATATATATGGGACATGGAAGCAGACCACAAAACTTCCATGAATACAAACTGTACCTGTAAATTCCACACTGGCATGTGATTATTCTCAATACTGCATTGGAATACTGAAATGACAACAAAGATGAATTTCACTTAGGGCCTTGCTGTACATTAATGCTATAAAAATGTACGTGAAAGTGATTGTACAAACAAAAAAGGAGAATATTGTAGTGACTTTTCAAATGTTGGCAATGTATTGGCTAACTCTTTTATACCTGAGCTACAAAAGTGGATATTTTAAATGAATAATTACTTGGATTTTTTTTAACTGTTTAATACAAAAACAGTGATGTGCTGTGAATGCTCTCTGTATCATAATTTTGGGTACACCTCACTAGTTGTTAACCGTTGGTTTAAAGTAAGCTTGATAACAATATATATGTAAGCCCATGCTGTAAAAAGCCCATGGTCCTAGAAACTATTGAAATCGTCTGGGGGGGAAAAAAAACATGAAATGTAGAGATGTCAGACAATTGAAAAAAACTACTCTGGGCATCTCTGTCCTTGGAAGATTCGTCTTGCAGACGTGCTCGCCTTGCTTGTACATTAGCTCGGGAGGAAAAGTAAAAGGGATACCGTTTTGCCAATGATAGCGGCTAAGTGATTTTGTCTTTCTTCTGAGGTTTCATTTTGCTGACGTGCTGGCCTCACTTGCGCTATTAGTGGCTAAGGGTGTTTTCTGTTTCCTCGGAGGCGGAGCCCTTACCCAGAATCCACCTCGTACTTCCAGGCCAGACAGATACACACATACACACACTTCCACGTGTAGACATATATGTGTATATATATATATATATATATATATATATATATATATATATATATATATATATATAATATAACAATAAAAATAACTCCTTAATTTACAAATTGAATATTTAATGGGATTTCATAAAATGGAAAATGTGAGATTTTAAACTACTGCAGCTTTTTCTTCTCTTTGTATTTTTTGTGTGTATAACAAAAATGTTCTGTTTTGAGTATTGTAATTAGCAAATTTATCTTCACTTTTTTTCCACCTGATTTTAATGGGGTGATAATGCTCCTTGATTTTTTCTTTGTCAGTTTTGATACTTTCAGATGTGTAATCCGAATGAACCCTATTGTGATATTTTGGATAATTTTTTAGCATAACACAAGAATGAGATTCTCCTTTTTCAGAAATTGCTATACCCAGTCTATGGGTAACCAAATTGTTATTTGTTTAGTCAGTGCAACACCAAACAATTTCATATAGTAAAGGTTTTCTTAAAATGAAAGCTGTATTAAAGTACTGCCTATTTAATTCTGTTACAGAATACCATTAATAATGTTATCACTATAGGATAAATTGTAAAGGTTTTTTTTTTTTTTTATCATTCCTTCTACTCTAGCTCTTCAAGACTTGCTTCAGTGAATGTTACAAGTATACCAATACAAATGCATTTCCAAAGTCAATAGCCAAGCCAGATGTAATTTACACATAAGGCTGCAATGGTAAAGCAGGAAATAATGTACTATTCACGTTCTTGTTCGTTCCATGAAAATTAATTGTTTTAAGATTCTGTGTCCTTAAAGAAAAAAATTGATAAGCAATTAACCACAGTGTTCTGCAGGCCAGTGTATGTGAAGAAAATCAGGATAGACACTGGTATTGTAGGGTTATTTACTGGGGCTGGACTTCTGCCAAGCACCTAATGCATCATGAGAGAGTCAGTTTTATTCATCCTCTTAGTAAAGTCAATATGCCTGACAATGTATAATTTACTTTCATTCAAGATGTTCCACCAGGGGTGCTGTGACAAGTGGCTTTGACTGCTGTTTTTGTTTGTAGATAATCTGAAAAATAAGGGTAGAATATAAAAAAGAGAAACGCTATAATAAAGCACGGTAGCAAGAATTGTACATAAGCTAATATTGTTTGTTTACCTTACAATTAAAATCCTGCACGTTTCCTGTACTTTTTAATCTTTTATTCTTTCGTTAAGTTCTTAGATTTTCTCTTTCAAAGACTCAAAGAAATTCAAAGAGAGACAACAACTGGTGTGAATTTGTAGTGTGTTACTCAAATGATATAGAGTATTATTTTCTCAGTGTACATATAGTAGTAAAACCGCATTCCCATGTAAAATATCATCTATACCCGAAGAGAAGCTGAAGTTGACGTTAGATAAAGGTATAACTTGTACAGTAAATTAAGCCTCCAGCTTTCATGTAATATATAAAATGTTATTCATTAAACACAATTTTTTTTCCTCTCCCCCAGTTTTTCTTTTGCTATAATATAAAACCTTTGTGTCCTATTCAAGTGCATTGAGGACAACCACTGAAGGTTAATTCTGAGAATACTGCAGTTCTCCCACACTCATAGCATGAAAATGGATTTCACCCACATTAATTAACCTTATAGCTTCAAGTTCCAACAGCAGCTACTGTATATTCTGTGGCATCACAGGTGCAAGTAGATAGGTCTTTGAATCTTAAAATTATTATATATGTGTGTGTGTGTGTGTGTGTGTGTGTGTGTGTGTGTGTGTATATATATATATATATATATATATATAAACAAAAATCAATCCATCCATTTTCCAACCCGCTGAATCCAAACACAGGGTCACGGGGGTCTGCTGGAGGCAGGAACCAATCCTGGGCAAGGTGCCAACCCACTGCAGTATACAGTATATGTGTATACACACAGAAAATCTATATGTAATTTATATATATATATATGTGATATACAGGTAAAATTCCGTTACAATGAAGTATTTTTATGGTCCCGATAGTTTCCCCATATGACACGAGTCTATAGAATTCTCGTTACTACGAAGTACATTCAGCAGATACTTTCATTACGACGAAGTGCCCAAAAGACCTTGAAATGCCTGAATGAATCATCCACAGAGGTCTTAGTTCTGCGGTCGCAGCTCAGTTGTGCACAACGATCCCCAAACAGAAACATTATAAAAAAAATTCTTTCTTCGAACTTTCCTCATACTGTTTTTTTGCTCGTTTTGTTTTCATGGGTTTTTCAGTGATACCTTTTGCTTATTGCTTGTCAACATTTGAAAAACATCCATTGGAATTTAACTCATTGTCACCCTCCTATAGAAATGGCAGACACGAAAAAACGATAACAGTTCATATTAGAAAAAATAATTATTCCCGCCCGGATGTGCTCCAGGTGGCTGGTGACGATCTTCCAGCAGCACTTCCTGGTGTGGTGGAAGTGTTGCCCTTTGCCCCGGAAGCACTTCGGGCGTCCGTGGCAGGTTCCTCCGCCATCTTGCCAAGTGTGGCGGAAGTAAAGTTCTCCCGGGTTCTATGAGGCTTAAGGCGCCCCCAGCGGTGGCCACGGGTCCCAACGAGTTGGAATGTGTCTCCTCCTCTCCTGTGGTTCTCTCCTGCTCCAGGGCGGTTGTGTCCTCCTGACCCAGAAGCTTTTAATGTCTCTATCCGGTCCCTCCAGGCATCCCGGCCAGGTAAGAACCCCAGACATCTGTGATATATATATATATATATATATATATATATATATATATATATTGTGAACGCTGGCCCTGGCACAGACAGACGGACGACATATTTTCACCCAACACACTTTATTTACACTATTTACAGTTATCGTGCACTAACGCAACCCCAGTGCCTTCTGCACCGAATCCCCCAAAGTCGAGGGCCCAAAGTCTCTGTGCCTTTGTCCTGGCCGCCTCCTGTCCTCTCTCCAGCTCTGTCCACTTCCACCCGACATCCACTGCTGACTGGAGGGAGGCGGCCCCTTTTATGGGGAGCCGGATGGGCTCCAGCTGCTTCCCGGCACTTAACGGTGGCCACACCCTGTGTGGCGGAAGTGCCGGCTGTGCACCCGGAAGCCGCCCGTGTCTACCCGGTCGTCTTCCCCCCGGCACTTCCTGGTGTGGCGGAAGTGCCGGGCTCCCGGAATAAACAGGCACTGGGGCGCCTCCTGGCGGTGGCCACGGGTCCCTACAGGGCTGGGCTTCCAAGCCCTGTACCCGAGGCCCCCTGTCCAACCAGGACGGATGCCCCCACTCGGTCTGGAGGAGGCACACACCCTCCTCCGGTCCTCTAAGGCGTCCCGGCCAGGCTCCATCCCCGGCCGAGGGCCACACGGGATGAACCGGCATCGGGGCGCCGCCTGGCGGTGGCCACGGGCCCCTACAGGGTAGGGCTTCCATGCCCTCGACCCGTGGCTCCCAACAGAACCAGGACGGATGCCCCCTCGCGGTCTGGAGGAGGCACAAGCCTATATATATATGAGAACTTAAAAACTAAACATAAGAACAACCTTGTGCATCCAATCAACTCTGGAATCTACACAACTTCAGATCAGTCTTTTGTGTATTCCATCTTTGACACTCTTAAGCAAATCAAATTAAGGATTTTGAGGATAGTTAGGGCAGCTATATGTGAAGGTACTCATAGATGCAGTTAGTGATGCCAGAAGGTGTAATGAAATGTGGTGTTTCAGGACAGGGAAGGCACATTAATAGTGCTTTGCCTAGAAGGTTCTGATTAGGAACAGTAGTTGTTCATGACCAGGTAGCTTGTGGAATTTCCAGTGCTTTGTTTTTTTTGCCCTGCCAAGTGTAAAGATTTTCCAGAATGTTACATAATTGCATAATTGTGATTTACAGTTTCATATTGTTAGAGCAGAGATGTTGGGTATATTAGGAAAAGGATGCTAAGGGTAGAGCTGCCAGGCAAGAGAAAAAAAGGAAGGCCTTACAGAAAGTTTATGGATGCAATGAGTGAGGAAATGCAGGTGTTGGGTGTAACAGAGCAAGATGCAGAGGGAACAGCCAAAGCAGAAGTTGGAAGCAAGAAGTTTTCTTTAAAAGCCAGTGCTTTACGTTTTTATAAATGTTGTTTGGAGTGTATAATCTTTGATATAGTATATATGTCAATTAAAATGGCATTTGTATGGTGGAAGTAGCTTGCAGGTAAGTCTATGCTTATATATTTTTTCTGCATTTGTCAAATGTTGACATTATGAAAGAAAAAGCAAACCTCATAAAAATCTTGTGCATAAAAATTGTATCTTCTACAGTTTACCAAAATATTTAGAATATTTTTAAGTATCTATTGATGTAGTTAGGCTGATGCCCAGGAATGCTGTGCCATTGCATATGTCATTATCATTTTTCTGACTGTTGAACAAACTACTTTAAAGTAACATTGTATCCCTTTTTTTTCTAATACCTCTTTATAATATGATGACATGGCGTTGAATATGAAAGCTGTTTTAGATTTTAACATTTCAGGTCAGGAAAATAACATCAAATGGTCAGTTGCTTTGTATTTTGACCAAGTTATGCACAGTTTCACCAACTTACTTCAAGTTCTCTCTGGTATGACCTTGTCTGGTGTAGGGCTATGCTATGCACTCTCAGCAGTTTGGTAAATATAAACAGAGTCAGTACTTTGGATTGGATAGGCAGCCATACAGCCTAGAGTCCAGAAACCGGTCCAATTTATCTGCATTAATTCTGACTGCTCTTTTAAGTGTAATATAGACAGTTAATTTGGAAGGTGTACGTCTTTTTTTAAATGTTTGCAAAGGTCTATCAGTTTCTTGTGTATTATCCTGTATATCACTGTTCTTTCCAGTGACATTTAAAGCTATGGACACAGCTGACCAAAGCCATGACTGTGTGCTGTTTTTTTCCCTGATTTTTATTTATTTCATATTTGTACTACACATTGAATTTGTTGCTAATCAGACATTCCTGTCACCCCAGGTCTCCTCCTTTGCAAGGATGAAATTGATTTAGTGGTCTTTTGTCTAACTCATGGTTGTAACCCTAATGATTCATTTAGAAAAGCTGTGAAAAACATTCTTGCAATAAATGCCTTGACCAACCCAACTAATGACTACTGGGCTTTATAAACTAATTCAGCTTCACTCGAATTGGGTCATTTTTGATTTTGGTCTGTATTTCATAACCTTCTTGGGTTTTGTAAATAATATATCATATGATTTGTTAATATAAAGCCTCTGTTTTTAAATACTCTACATCATAGTTAATTGTATGGTACATACCCAGTATACTTTGTAGAAACCTCTTTGGCAGCTTTTTCAGCTTCAAGTGTTCTCTACAAGCTGTGTATACCTGGATTTGGGCAGTTTATCCTTCATGGCAGATCCTCTCAGGCTGCATTAGATTGGATGGGAAGTGTCTGTAAACTGATATCTTCAGGTCTCTTCATAGATGTTCTGTAGGGTTTAAGTCTGGGCTTTGGATGGGCCACTAAAGGACAGTCAGACATATTTCCAGGCCATTCCAGCACTGTCGTGGCTATATGCTTTGGGTCACAGTTGTATTGAAAGGCCCCAATCTGAGGTCACATGCACTCTGAAGATTTTCTTTAATGACCTTGGCTGTCTTCTTCCTCCACTCAACTTTGACCAATCTCCCTGTCCCTGCCACCAAGATGCATACCATAGCATGATGCTGCCACCACCATATTTCACTGTAGGGATGGTATTAGACGGGTGATAAGCAGTGCTTGGTCTTTGCCAGATATAGTGGTTGGAGTCCCACCAATGGAGATCAATTTTTGTCTTAAAATACCAGAGAATCTCTTTTAACATGCTCTTACAAGGCTTTAAGGGCTGTTTGGTGGACTCCAAGTGGGCTATTATATCCCTTTTACTGAGTGGCTTCTATATACCCAATGTACCATAAATGGTTAATTGGCAGAGTGCTGGTGAGAAGGTCATTCTTCTGACAGGTTCTCACATCTCTACAGAGGACGTTTGAAGCCCTGTTAGCGTGACCATTAAGTTTTTTCGACATCTCCCTAACCAGGGGCATTCTTGGATGGCATACTCTAGGAAGAGTTTTAGGTGTTCTAAATTACCGAGGTTACTGTGCTCCTGGGAGCACTCAAAGTTTTACAAATTGTTTTATACCCCTGCCCTGATCTATGCCTCACCACAAATTTAATTTGACTTCCATCACGTGGATTTTGTCTTTACATGCAGTGTTAATTGTGGGACATTACTGTATATACACAGGTGTTTGCTTTCTAAACTATGTCCAACCAATTCAGTTTGCCACAGGCAGATTCAGGTTATAAATATATCTCAAGGATAATTAAAGCAAACAGAATGTACTTGACCTCAATTTAAAGTGCCACTGCAAAAGTTCTGAATACTTATATAAATGAGAAATTGACATTTTTTTGGTTTTTAATAAATTTGCAAGCCTTTCTGGAAACATTTCACAATTATCAGTTATGTGGTGTAGATTGATAGGTAAATTCATTCATTTAAAACCAATTCTAGAACACAACAAAGTGTACAGAAAGTAAAAAATATCTGAATATTTTCTGAATCAACTTTATTTTTTGTAGTGTTTAGTGAAAAATTCTGTATGCAAGATAATTCAGAGTTGAGTGGTTAGCATGCAAATCATATGATAGCAACAAGAGGTGCTAGGCAAGGATCAGTCCTGTACTGGTTGCCTGTTCATTGCAGGACAACTAGGACAGGTGACTATCAACATAAACACCAGGCTAAATTTAGAGCTATAAATTCATTAATATGCATGTATATATGTATATGTATAGCCTCCTGGTTTTGGTCTGAACCTAGAAAAAAGACCTCAGTGAGGAGAACTGATGTGCATAGAGATAGCAAGCAAGTAAGTAAGCCAAAAATTGAACCGTAGGACCTAAGTAGTCTTCCATCACACTACATTAAAATTTTCTAACCTTAAAATATTATGTTTGATTAAGAGAATACAGGTATAGCCAAATTTAAATACAAATGACAAGAGGTGAGTATTTAAGCCTTATTTGACTGAGCCAATTGGTGCTGATTTACAGACAGTCCTAAGGAGTAATTTCCAGAGAAAACCTGCTTTAATGCTAAATAAGAGGTGTTCAGAAGATCTCTGTAATCATGAGCTGGCCAGTGATAGAGGAAGACTTGCATCGTTGCCATCTAAATTGCTTCAGTTTAAATTTGCAGTTACTGAAGCTGTTGCATCAGAGATACAAGGTGACTCTAGTTTATCTTCTGTGGACCCTGCATAGTGACTGACATGTGAGATTTTAATACTGTCAGTCTTAAATGAAGGAAAGTGCATTTCATTTTTTCAAACTACTTACCAGAGTAAAAAAATAACATTACAATGAGAATATGTTTTTCCAGTGGCATTACACTAATGTCAAAGAAGGAATTCATAACTGAAAACAGTTTTTTTTTTTTTTTTTCTGCTGACTTGTAGTAATTAATAACAAATGAGGCATGCATCATTGTGCAGGGATAGGAAACTTAATACAATAAATCAAGAAAATATGAGTTTGAAATACAATATGAAAATAGTTTTTAACAAAAATTTTTATTTCACAACACCTGTCCAAAGAAGGAAAATTATGCTTTTGGTTGTTGTAGAAAACCCAGAACAGGCCCTGTACTCTGTATCATCATGGTGATGTCTGCATGAATGGACAGAAATGGCATTCAGACATTATTTATGGCACTACCTATTGATCTAGGACAATTTCCTGTCGGTCTGCTACCAAAGGGAGTGTGATGAGTCTGCACAGTTCCGGCACTGACAGCATGTGTAAGTGATCCTTAGATTAAGATGAAGGAGATGGGGGCTGAATTGTAGAGATCCCAGATGAGCTGTGCACTTAAACTAGACTTTTAGGCTTGTTTTGAGGTTTGATAAATTGTGGAGTCAGTGAAGGCAACAGACAAAAGATAACTTTTTACAATAACCTCAAAGTGTTTTTTTCTTTGTGCTAAGAGGGCTGTGGGGAGAATCCAACTTGTTTACTAGACACCCATCAATCTCTAGTAACTGATCAGCAGAAGCTGTGTAAGGTATGATGTTAGGCACAGAAGGACCCAGTGAGCTTGTGCTTTACTGGCCTTCTGTTAGGAGGTTTCATTTTACCTTGGAGGCTTGTTTGCAATGTGAAGTTATGGATTGCCATTTAAAGGGCATTAAACGGCTTCTGGCATAGGAAATTTAAACTATGGCAGGGTATCTGTCTGTTATTCTCTCTAGAAAAGTTGTCATAATAAAATATATTTTTTTTTATCTGATTCATATATGACAGTTTTTAAACATTAGATTTTTATTTTTATGTTGTTTTGAATTAACTAAAGTCATCCATCCAACTAAATACAACTTAAAGTATGTCATGGTCAAGCTTATCTCAGTATCATCAGGTGCAAGGCTGTAACCAACTGTAGATGGAGCACAAGTCCATTGCAGGACATCCATGTTCATATACTCACATTCTAAAGTAACAAAAAATCAGTTAAAGACCTTTGAGAAAACAAAATAAGAATTGTAGCAGTTCTCTGTCTACAGTATAATTTGACATTAACAAGAAGATGATGTGTTGCTGAGAGACTCCCTTTTATTTAGTCTTTGCTAGACATCTCATATTTTTATCATTTTGCCCATTTATTGGTTCTGCTGCCACATGTTGGCCTTTACAGTAGCTTTCTTATCCTTCTCAATCTAATTATTGGTGCAGGAATCACTCCGCTTGCCAAAGTACCTCTATATCTATGATCTGTACCATACTCTTCAATAATCCACTCAGAATAGCTCAGAATTCTCCATTCAACACTTTGGTTAAAAATTTCTATTAACTCAATGCATAACTGTGGAAATATAGTATAATTGTTCAAAAACAATTTTGTGAACTAACATTTCTTACTCTGTAATTGTAATAGCTTGATCATGCCCACTAGAAAGCGTGTATTTACACATTTAAAGTTTGACTTTAACAATGCGAGTTTGAACAACCCAATATCGTAGTCATGAAACAAATATGAGACTTGTCTGCACCGCTCGCTCTGGTTTGTGTCATGAAGCATTTTTGAATAATGCTCATATTTGTTTAGTAGTTAGACATTATTAAGCCCCATGGAAATGAACTTTAGAAATAATTAAAAGACAAATCTTTCTATTGTGAACAGATAAGGTCCAATTGTTTTATAGAATGTGCTGAAACCGTAAACCAAAAAACATAAAGCATCCAAAACTGTTAATATATGAGCTGCTTTAATTTATTTTCCAAAAAAAAAATATTGTTAAAACATAACTGTTTTCTGTTCTTGATTGTAAGATTATATTAAAATATCTAAGTATCATTGACATATCCTTAGTAAATCATCAATAACCTAGACAATATTCATGTATCAGCACAGTGCCAATATATGCATGGGATATACTGCTTGTTGCCCATCTTAATATTTAATGTTATACCTAACAAAATGTAAACTCTGTCGCTTAGGAAACCTATTCATGTCTTGTTTTTCAATATACTGTTTGCTTTACCTTTACCGGATAAGTGAAAAGGATGCAGACGAAAATATAATTTTGAAATCTGTTACATTTCATACCCTAACTTCTGGTAGCTCACTTTCCCAAGTACAATTATGCATTGCCTGTGTCACGCGACAGAGAGATCTTGATGTGTGACAGTGTTTTAAGTAATTAATTGTGTTAGTCCCTTGTCAGAATGCATCAAGAAGCCCATCTAGTAACTGAGTGAAAATGTCTAATGGAATGACTCATTAACAACAGTCTTGAAGTGTGTACAGCAAAATCTCCTAGTATACACTACTGTAGAACAATACTATGACAAAAAAAAGAAAGAATTCACAAAGGAAAAGGGAAAACATACATTAGAGTAGCAAAAACTGAAGCTTCAGTAGACTCTAGTTCAGGAGTTATGATATATTGTATAGTCACTAAAAACTACACCCATACTTTTCCAACATTATGTTTATATATATATATATATATATATATATATATACACAGTATATTTGAGACCATAATATGTGTTTTATGAGATTACTAACAACTTTGTAAATTCCTAAAGTGTGGATGCTAGAATATGTTCAACCAGCAACAAAAAGAATGAACATTTAAGCTTATTTTTTTCAAACAAGCAAGTTAATAGAGGGCATTATAAAAATAAAAACATAAAAGCAGCTAGCTAGAACCTGTATATTATCAGGCAGCTGTTACAGCTTTATAGAGGAGACAATATGATTTACTAATGTCCCTGAACAATTAAACAATTCGTACTTATGACTTTGAAAATAAATCTGAAAATTACACCATGTGAAGATCATCATCAAATTTTGCAAGGAAAAGATTCAGAGCACAGTGTGCTTTTTATGCATTATATGAAAAAATTAAAATACATATATTTTTACAAAGTTCCTGACCCTGAAGTTGAGAAATGCTGCTTAAATATTACATTTATATTTAACAGTGAGTGTCTGAACCATTGGATTTATAGGATAAAAAATAAACATCAAAATGGGTCGTTCTGTATTTATGGGGTAGAAATAGTTTGTTTCTTGATAACATTGCATTTTCCATTTTAACAATGTGGGTTGACCTGATTGACTAGACGTCTCTTTGGTTTGCATGTAAATAAATAACCATTACATAACTGGGTGTGCCAAGATCTATTGGTTAGTTGCGATGTAAAATTTCAAGGAAAATTAAGAAATGTGGCTACAGTAGACTTAAGGATGCAAGGTCTTTTTTTTGTAGTTCTAAACAAATCATATTTTAGTAATTTCTTTTTTTATTTGAGATGTGTTAAATAACAAAATGTCAATGCATGATTTTCAGTTTTTTTTTTTTTGTTTTGTTTTGTCATCTGCAAGTGACCAACCTGCTTGGCTGTACTATAATAATAGGTATCTTTTTGACAGTCTTAAAGTCCAATAATATAACCTACAGCTTCCCACTACCATCACTGAGTATGAAAGCTGGCAACTAAAGAAAATGTGGATGACTTGCATCGACTATTTTGTTTAATGTATTCAGATATAAACAGCATTTTACTAGATTATTAAAAGTAACTTTCAATACACTGTTAACAGCATGGTAATCCAAGGAGATTTTACCAAGCTTTAGATCACTTCAGAAATCACCATATTTGAGAGGAAATACAAATAAAATAAAGCTTCAGATGTAAAACCAATTTTTACACAAACTGTGTTATAGATCATGTCAAAGAGAATTCACTTTCATTTAATTTACCTGTCCACCAGTTTCTGGAATATGTGAAAGAACTGTACTTTGACACATTCCAAATGAAGGACAACTATATTCTGCCATGTTTGACTCCCTGTAACAATGAATCAACATTAAATTCAAAATGTTAACTTTCGTGTTGTCTAACTTGAATTTGAAAATTAGAAATTCCCTTATACTTCAAAATTTCCTTGTTTGGAGCTCAAATTAGCCTGATAATTAATAGAAGTAATGCTTTTATTTCCTCAAAGTGCTTTACAAAAATAACAAGCCAGTTACCTTAAAAGTACATGAAGCAAAAGCATATACTAGTAAGATATGCTACTAAAATAATAATAAGAAGAAGATAAACATATAAAGATAATAAATGAGGTATATGGAGTAACTAAAGCTGATAAAACCATTGTCTCCTCATCTTACAAAATGAAGATAATATAGTTTTTATCATCCCTTTCTTATGGGATCTGTCAGAATGTTCATTTTTTTGCTTTCCGTTTCTGGAGAATGTATACGACTTCTAAAGTTAGACCACAGAAGACTTTGGAACTGCTGGCCTCATTCATTGGGATCATTTGCTGTAATAGAGAGAGAGAGAGAGGTTATATCTAACCTGCAAATTGAGAGATTATACTAGTCACCTAAAATCATTTAAATGAAAGCTGCTGAGAATTTAGAATACATTTTTAGATTTTTTTTTAAACTTAATTTTAATTTAGAAAATTTCTGTAAATGAAATTGTAACAGTAAACCTGGTGGTCTTTACAGCATGGGGCAAAGGGAAACTGGGTAGGCTTTTAGTTGCAGCTTTGTTATAAATATTTAATTTGCTTGTTAAACTTAATAGTTCTGTTTAGGATAGCACTATATTTTAATCCTGGGAGGTGCACTGCAAAACTACTCTATTTTTTTTTTTCTTGTATTAGTGAATGTTTTCACCTGAGTTGCTTCTTATAACTGTATCTGCAAGAAAAAGTTTGTTTCATTTCCAATTGTATTTAAATAAGGTGTTCCAAAAAAGTGCAAAGGTCTGAGAATGGGTGGTCTCCTGTTGATTGTCTCCTGCCTTTATGATTTATTACGCAGGCTTCTGTTTCCACGGGCACTTTCTTGTAAAAAATCTGTCAACTCAAAGGCAGTACCATATGCTTGAAACATAGCCTAAGCCTCAGGCAGGACGAAGAATTAAGAGAGCAATCAAATCCACAATGCCACCTAATGACTCAACAGATTGCTGTCAGAATGCAGTGCCTGCAGCTATTACATGAGTCTGGAGGACTGGTGTGTTATAAATGTGCTCATCTATATAAACTAGGATAAATAAACTTTAAAGATGTTGTTAGGTAGCTGATAGAACACAACCTAATGGAGCTCAGTAGTTCTACAGCAGGGCTTGGTATTGTGATGTGCAAAGCCGTTTTAGGTCTGTTCCATTGCAGGTTATATTGATAGCTACAAAAGTATTATTTATTTAGTGGAGTGTTTTGCAACATAAAAATACAGTACATGTCAGGAGAGATTCTGTTAGCAAGCTTTGCAGGAATCCATTTGCATTCAAGCACCATGACTGAATATTAATAGCATTCAACACTTTTGGCTAATCAACTTATGTGAATGACTTCACTAATTACCAGACATTTTCTCTTCTTTCTTGAAACCCATTTTTTACTTATAAGCTGCTTAATGCCATTGTCATTTAATTGGTGTTTTTCCCTTGTGATATTGACATTCATGTAACCGTGTTTGCCATACAAGAACATACAAGAAGAAGAAAAAATGCATGGAATTTCTTAAGATTTGCTTCCAAGCCTGCTTTCTCCATTGCACTTAATTTTTCCTGTATGAGTGTTACAGGTGTCCTCAAGTTACTAATGTATAGACACAAAGATGATTGAATTTACCATCACACTCGGGTTGATTATGCTCATTAGTTACCTGCATAAGCACACATAATTTTTTGTTGTTGTTCTTTCTGGCCAACTTCTTAGATGTGTTTTTTTTTTATTACTCTTTCTGCTTTAAAGTTGTAATCTGTACAGTTTCTTAGTTGCTGGAATGTTAGTTGTCATCACTCAGTGTTCAAAGATTGTATGGTGTCCATAAGTACCCTACTTCTCTCTCATGTGATTGTTTATTCTCTGGTTTTTAAACTCTAAATGTTAGTTTGTTCTTTGAAATGACAGAATGCTGGGAATACTTCTGGGATAACTAACTTGAATACAATTTGTAAATCTCTCTGTGTGAGTTTTAATTAATCGACACACTTGACTCCCAGAGACTGAATTTGGAATTGAAGTGACAATAAGAAGTTCCAATCGCATAGTTTCCATAAAAACCGATCCTTTATCTGGTTATACATATTAATCTAATAGGCCTTTGAATGTTAACTTTGTTATCATTGAAATTCAGTCACTGAGATATGGTTTAATAAGTACACTTATTTTGTACTTTACACTTTTGGCAAACTGGAAAACAAATTAGCTTGCATTAAATCCAAACTATGCCTGTCCACTTGGAGATGGTGACCCCCACAGAATACATCTCTGTCACAAAGATTTTTCATTGTTACCCCATTGTTTTTGTCACCTTTTCCCAGGGTTTATGTTTTACTTCAACTGTTCAAAGCCTTGCTCTTCAGTCAGTTGGCATCTTTATGTATCCTCAGTGTGAATGAATATACTATACTTTTGTACGTCAGCTTTCATCTTGTAGATGTATCATACACTTCAGTTACTCAGTTTTTTACAGACTTCTATAAAGGTGCATACACTTTAGGAATAAATTTGATTCATATTTTGTTTAAAATAAATAAATTGCTACAGTATATAAAGCCTACTGAAATATTTATATAAGACATATTATTTTATACACCATGAAATAAAAAATTAGATAAAAAAATTATGGACTATGTTGTCTTATGTCATGGCAGCTTCACTTACAGGCACATGCAGATATTCTGAACTACTGTTTTGAAGAATTATAAATTAGGAATTAGAGATTTTTTTTTCCTGTACAACACAGTTAATACATTTTAACAAGTCCACAGTCTGATGGGAAAGTAGTTGTAGCAGAAGGCTCTATAACAGTCTGATGTGTGGTGGTGGAAAAAGAATCCTTTAACTTCGAGAATTGAAGATGTGTATTATATTGTATATTTGGAAGGCAGATATTGGTTGGCACACTTTTGTTTATCATCTGTGTGTGTTTAAAATTAACTGGAAACATCAAGAAAATGGGATATTGGTAGCTTACAGATACTGTATTTGTAAATATTATTAAAAGGCTCTCTACCACAAAGCAAAGTATAGAGTGTGTTACATTTAGTAGGTAGATCAAAGTAATATACTGTATATTAACCTTTGTACAAAGTTACTCTTGTAAATTGGTAGAGACTCAAATGACCTGATACTAAAACCCACAAAAATATATATTTTGAATCTCTTGATTTAGCAGATTATCTTATCAGCAGGGCCTTAAAATATGTGTGCATCTGTTGCATCCACAAAAGCATGAATTCATATCACAGGTTTTCCCCCTAAAATAAAAATAAGCTGCTGTGTAAAGAATTTTAAAAATGTAGATGGGGTTGATGCACATTTTTCCCCAATTGATAGAAAAAAAAGACTATAATGATTTAGATTCAACAATACTCTTTATGTTAATCAACTGTTACTTCTTTAAGGCAAATCTAGTCTAATCTGCTTCTGTGAAGAAAACCCGTTGGTTTGACAACTTGGGCCTTTTTTTGCACTTAGAGTTCATATATGCATTAACAAATATGAATGGTTTTTCATTCTATAAGAGTCAATATACTTTCTATATAATATAGTTTCAAAGAGAAGACTCGTTTTAATAATGAATGTTGAGGTCACAGATAAGTGGAATAAAGTCTGAAGTGAAATTTAAAACTTTTTAGAACTGTAATAGCTTAAAATACCATTATCTAGATTAAATATTTGTGACCATAATACCACAATTTTTAACTGTCACACAGATTTAAAATGTGAAGAAACCTTGCCTGTTCATCAGCTATGTAAAACTGACTTTAGAAAATGGATACATGGATGGACAACACAGTCTGTGGAAATCACTGTGCTCTCTTATTAGCACTATATTTGTTGGAGAATTTTTATTCGGACTCTCATTACATGGCCATAAATGGAGCAATTTTAGGGAAACAACCATAAACCTTTGCAAGGTAAGAGGTTAGCTTTAGTTGATTTGCATTAATCAGTCTAATCAAGATATATTAACAGCAAAATTCAACCATCATCAAATGAGTCTGTTATACATTTATTTATGCATTTATTTTTTTTCCATATTGTGGTGATGTATTCTTGGAAAAACTACAAAATTTCTTTATGAAGATTATTCTTATCTGTCTAAAATGTTTTTCTAATTTTAAGTGTTAGCATTGTGCATTTATTTATTGTGAAGCAGTGCTACTTAAGACTGAACTAAATTGAATTTGCAGCAGCTGTGATGTACAGCAGGTAGAACATAATAGTCTTTCTTCTAGATGTAAGGATTTTATTAAGGTAACACTTCTACCCTGTTATTTTTAACTCTAATATTACAGTAAAATTTCACAAAATATTATGTTCAAGTTTCACTCACATACACATTCATTTTCTTAACAAGGCTTACCTGAGATGAGTCTCTAAACGATCCGCATGTGGATATTATGCAGATGAGTCTTTATTTTAACTTAATGTTAAAAGGTTAATGTTTTTAATGCTATCCCTATCCATGTTGAGTTTGAACGTTCTCTATTTGCCTGTGTTGAATCTGCAATGAACTGGTATCCTTGGCTGGTTCCTGTCTTGTGTCGAATGGTGCAACAGTAGGTCTTAAAGGGATTTAAGGATATTGTTATTTTTGTTAAGATGCATATCTTCTGTTCACAATGGCTTTTAATTTTATGCATGTTTAATCTAATTACTGCAGGCAAAGTAGAAAACAAGTAGTAAAATTAATCAGGAACATGTTAACATTTTGTATGTGTGACACAGTACTGTACTTTAGGCCATATTCATACATTCATTCATGAAGGAGCAAGAGATTCAGCCTTCAGATGTCTTTAGGTGTCATATTGGCTTATTCTGGTGCTTCACAGTTCAAGGGACATGGGTTATGTTTTTAGCCTTTTTACTTTCTACATTAAGTTATCCTGTTTTGTTGTGACTGCATGCATTTTCTCCAAGTATACTAATTTCCCCTCGCATCCCACAAACATGCACATCACTGAGGTTGTTGTGTCGGAATATGGACTAGTTACCTGCCTTGTGCATGATGCAGCTTACTCACTGCATCACTATAATAGTATAAGTAGGTGCAGAATATGCAAGGAGGGTTGCATTTTTTGCCTTTAATATAACAGTGCAATGTCTAGATATTTATAGTAAATATATTAATTTGTGTGGCAAAATCAGCTTGTCTAATAGCTTTTAATTTTGGTGCTGAAACTAGAATGTTATTCATCTGAGTAAAAAGTACATTAAGGGGTAATGAAAATCTGCTTAATTAGAGCATTGTGGTTTAGTGGCTTAGTGGTTAACTTGAGACTGCAAGATTTACAGAGTAAGGTATGTACTTTAATCAATGCGCATATATATATATATATATATATATATATATATATATATATATATATATATATATATATATATCTCTATATACAATATATATATGTATATATACAATATATGTATATATACAATATATAATAATATATATAGATTTATATATATAGATTTATATATATATATATATATATATATATATATATAGATATATATATATATATATATAGATATACATTCACCTAAAGGATTATTAGGAACACCTGTTCAATTTCTCATTAATGCAATTATCTAATCAACCAATCACATGGCAGTTGCTTCAATGCATTTAGGAGTGTGGTCCTGGTCAAGACAATCTCCTGAACTCCAAACTGAATGTCAGAATGGGAAAGAAAGGTGATTTAAGCAATTTTGAGCATGGCATGGTTGTTGGTGCCAGACGGGCCGGTCTGAGTATTTCACAATCTGCTCAGTTACTGGGATTTTCACACACAACCATTTCTAGGGTTTACAAAGAATGGTGTGAAAAGGGAAAAACATCCAGTATGCGGCAGTCCTGTGGGCGAAAATGCCTTGTTGATGCTAGAGGTCAGAGGAGAATGGGCCGACTGATTCAAGCTGATAGAAGAGCAACTTTGACTGAAATAACCACTCGTTACAACCGAGGTATGCAGCAAAGCATTTGTGAAGCCACAACATGCACAACCTTGAGGCGGATGCGCTACAACAGCAGAAGACCCCACCGGGTACCACTCATCTCCACTACAAATAGGAAAAAGAGGCTACAATATGCACAAGCTCACCAAAATTGGACAGTTGAAGACTGGAAAAATGTTGCCTGGTCTGATGAGTCTCGATTTCTATTGAGACATTCAAATGGTAGAGTCAGAATTTGGCGTAAACAGAATGAGAACATGGATCCATCATGCCTTGTTACCACTGTGCAGGCTGGTGGTGGTGGTGGTGTAGTAATGGTGTGGGGGATGTTTTCTTGGCACACTTTAGGCCCCTTAGTGCCAATTGGGCATCGTTTAAGTGCCACGGGCTACCTGAGCATTGTTTCTGACCATGTCCATCCCTTCATGACCACCATGTACCCATCCTCTGATGGCTACTTCCAGCAGGATAATGCACCATGTCACAAAGCTTGAATCATTTCATATTGGTTTCTTGAACATGACACTGTACTGAAATGGCCCCCACAGTCACCAGATCTCAACCCAATAGAGCATCTTTGGGATGTGGTGGAACGGGAGCTTCGTGCCCTGGATGTGGATCCCACAAATCTCCATCAACTGCAAGATGCTATCCTATCAATATGGGCCAACATTTCTAAAGAATGCTTTCAGCACCTTGTTGAATCAATGCCACGTAGAATTAAGGCAGTTCTGAAGGCGAAAGGGGGTCAAACACCGTATTAGTATGGTGTTCCTAATAATCCTTTAGGTGAGTGCATGTGTGTGTATATACAAACAGATACACACAAGCACTACTGATGAAAAGTTTTAAAAACACCTCAGATTTTATGGAAATATACACAGTTTAATGAAATCCAAGGCATAGAACATATAAACAATGTCAAATAAATGAATAAGTTATAAATACATTTTTGATTGATTATTTTAATATAACTGCCAAACTGTGATAACACCTTTGATTCAGAATGCCAGTGACTCTGTGCAAGTCACCAACTCTGCCTCTAGCAAAAGAACCCCAGACCATCACACTTCCTCCTCCATGTTTGACAGTTGGTGTCACACACTAAGGAACCATCCTTTCACCAATCCAATGGTGAACAAACACCCTGTGTGATAAACCAAAGATTTCAAATTTTGATTCATTGGTCCATAAGACTTTCTTCTGCAATAGTCCACAGGCAGTATTTCAAGGCCCTATTTTGTCCTTAAAGGAATTACTTTGTTACTGTCTCTCGCCCAGTCAAACCTGCAGCACAAAGTCTCCTGCTTACAGTAGAAACTGTGACTTTCTTTTTTTGACCACTGTTAAACTGTGCTTGAAGCTGTTGTGCTGTGAGGTGCCTATCATGAAAGCTGGTGACCCACAGAAACTTGCCCTTTGATTGGATTGTGACTTTGGGTCTGCCAAACCTCTTCCTATCAGAATTTCTTCCAGTTTCTAATTGCCTTTGAATTGTGTAGGACACCATTCTCACTGACACTTGGATTTATTTTTTTTGATTTTTTTTTTTGCAATGAGGTTAATAATACTCTGTCTCATTTCATCTGTTAATGGCCATTTACTTGCTATTATCACTGGCACTTCTTACAGCGTAATATTGTTCAAGTAGCACTTCAGAGGGTGTAGTAACCCAGTCTGTTCCAACTCTGCTTTAAGGCAGACAGAGGGTTTTTAAATAATAATAATAATAGAAGCTGGGAAACCTGTTAAAATTGTTTGCTTCACCTTGCAAGGCTTAATTTACTTTAATTGCTGCAGAACATTTGTAGGTTGCACCTGTTAATTGCTCCCTGAAGAAGGCTTACTTGTAATATTCTGATACTTCCTTTTTTCAGTTTTTGCTAACCTAAACCTTAAATTTAAACCTTTGTTAGTTTACTTCTTACCTTTTCACTATTTTAGGTTATTCGTTGCATTTCATCTGACTAAACTGGAAGAAAAACTAGAAAAACTGAGATGTTCTAAAACCTTTGATTGGTAGTGATAGTTTGTGTGTGTGTGTGTGTATATATATATATATATATATATATATATATATATATATATATATATATATATATATATATATATATATATATATATATATACACAGGTCCTTCTCATAAAATTAGCATATTGTGATAAAGTTCATTATTTTCTGTAATGTACTGATACACATTAGACTTTCATATGTTTTAGATTCATTACACACAACTGAAGTAGTTCAAGCCTTTTATTGTTTTAATATTGATGATTTTGGCATACAGCTCATGAAAACCCAAAATTCCTATCTCAAAAAATTAGCATATTTCATCCGACCAATAAAAGAAAAGTGTTTTTAATACAAAAAAAGTCAACCTTCAAATAATTATGTTCAGTTATGCACTCAATACTTGGTCGGGAATCCTTTTGCAGAAATGACTGCTTCAATGCGGCGTGGCATGGAGGCAATCAGCCTGTGGCACTGCTGAGGTGTTATGGAGGCCCAGGATGCTTCGATAGCGGCCTTAAGCTCATCCAGAGTGTTGGGTCTTGTGCCTCTCAACTTTCTCTTCACAATATCCCACAGATTCTCTATGGGGTTCAGGTCAGGAGAGTTGGCAGGCCAATTGAGCACAGTAATACCATGGTCAGTAAACCATTTACCAATGGTTTTGGCACTGTGAGCAGGTGCCAGGTCGTGCTGAAAAATGAAATCTTCATCTCCATAAAGCTTTTCAGTAGATGGAAGCATGAAGTACTCCAAAATCTCCTGATAGTTAGCTGCATTGACCCTGCCCTTGATAAAACACAGTGGACCAACACCAGCAGCTGACATGGCACCCCAGACCATCACTGACTGTGGGTACTTGACACTGGACTTCAGGCATTTTGGCATTTCCCTCTCCCCAGTCTTCCTCCAGACTCTGGCACCTTGCTTTCCGAATGACATGCAAAATGTGCTTTCATCCGAAAAAAGTACTTTGGACCACTGAGCAAAAGTCCAGTGCTGCTTCTCTTTAGCCCAGGTCAGGCGCTTCTGCCGCTGTTTCTGGTTCAAAAGTGGCTTGACCTGGGGAATGCGGCACCTGTAGCCCATTTCCTGCACACGCCTGTACACGGTGGCTCTGGATGTTTCTACTCCAGACTCAGTCCACTGCTTCCGCAGGTCCCCCAAGGTCTGGAATCGGTCCTTCTCCACAATCTTCCTCAGGGTCCGGTCACCTCTTCTCGTTGTGCAGCGTTTTCTGCCACACTTTTTCCTTCCCAAAGACTTCCCACTGAGGTGCCTTGATACAACACTCTGGGAACAGCCTATTCGTTCAGAAATTTCTTTCTGTGTCTTACCCTCTTGCTTGAGGGTGTCAATGATGGCCTTCTGGACAGCAGTCAGGTCGGCAGTCTTACCCATGATTGCGGTTTTGAGTAATGAACCAGGCTGGGAGTTTTTAAAAGCCTCAGAAATCTTTTGCAGGTGTTTAGAGTTAAATAGTTGATTCAGATGATTAGGTTAATAGCTCGTTTAGAGAACCTTTTCATGATATGCTAATTTTTTGAGATAGGAATTTTGGGTTTTCATGAGCTGTATGCCAAAATCATAAATATTAAAACAATTAAAGGCTTGAACTACTTCAGTTGTGTGTAATTAATCTAAAATATATGAAAGTCTAATGTTTATCAGTACATTACAGAAAATAATGAACTTTATCACAATATGCTAATTTTTTGAGAAGGACCTGTAAATATATATATATATATATATATATATATATATATATATATATATATATATATATATATATATATATGAATGACATGATTTTCTGAAAAGGCGTTATAAGTGAGTTGTTCAAGATATTGTAAGCCAAAGATTGGGACTTATCTTGCAATCTCCTTGCTTTGCACATTAGCACATTTTGTCCCAGTAATGTTATTGTAAGGCATCTTGAGCTGATATTCAGCTGTTAAAAAAAAAAAAAAAAGTAAACGTTCAAGTTATAATCAAATGTATTTGGTATGATTTTTGTGTTTCTGATAAATAAGTAAACTAGAGTGCCAATGGTCTGTTCTCATATTTCATAATATTACAAATTATACGTAAAGGTAGGTGTTTTAAATATGAATAATCTGACTATACTGCTCTTCAAGTCAATATAGTATTCTTCTGCTCTGTGTGTGTGTGTGTGTGTGGAGGGACAAACAGAGAACAAGGCTATTAACTGAAGTCCACAGTTTATGGTTCTTTCATTTTCACAAAATCTGTAATGAAAGTGAAGGGAAAGTTCTGGTTTGCTGCTGCAAGAGGTTCTGTATGGCTAGTTAGAGTACATCAAAGTCAATGCAGGATTTGAATTACTGTGTATTAAAAGATACAGCATCACCTGGCTCCTGCTGTCTTTTCATTATATTAACTAGGTGTGTTATCTTTTTGGAAGATAACTGCAACACCGGATGAGAAAATTAGATCAAAAGATAGCAAGAGCTCTATTAGACTGCAGCAATACTGCATCAGCTTGACTGAAGGATGTGTTGAGCTATTGATTTTGAAGCAGACACCATCAGGGACTTCATGTTCGCCACCGAGTTTAAATTGTACAATCTGTAAAATCACGCTTTGCCTTTCAGGTTCAAATTAAATGTCTTTTGAAGACTATTAATGTTTTATAGAATTTTACACTGGAGAAGGGAACAATTGTAAGCTCCTTGACTGGATTATCTAATTTTAAAAATAAATTTCATTGCATGGAGTCATTCTTTGAAAGTACAATACAGTGAATGTACACTACAGATCTGTTTAGTATATGTGTAATAGATCTCAGATTTAACATAATTTCTTTCTTAAATTCTTTAATAAATGGCATTCTCAAGGTTTTCTTCAACATTTGCCATCACATGCCAATTTGATTTGGATACTTTAAAACTACTTTTATTTTGGGTGGTATTACTAATGATTTATCTTAATCCCAAGTTTAGTGCTACCAAGCCAGAGCAGAAAACAAGGTATGGTTATAGTGCGTGTAAGCCAATTCCAGTTGGTGAGAGCTCTGTTTATGTGTGACTTTAAAAATCATGAATTTATTTCATTATTTCAAATAAATATGTGTTACTCATATACATGTTGAATAAGATACATATTTATTTACTGTATGTAATAGACAAAGTTGGTGAGATTTTGATGAAGCCATAACAGTGGTGTAGAAATATGATTATGTTTAAAAGACACACTGAAGTCAATTGTCAGTTATAACGTGTTGTTCTTAAATACAGTAGATAAAAGTATTGAAGCCAATATTTTATTTTAATGTAAAAATCAACAAGGCAGATGTTTTCATTGTCAGAAGAAGTGTCCTTGAACTTTGTACAAACATCTTTCTAAAACCGAGATTGTGCCCAGGCTGCAAAAACAGGAGATGGAAAAGCTTGCAAGAGTTTGACTGTCTTTCTGACATGGCAGAATTTTTTTCATGCCTTTTGGTTTTGTGTTACTTTCCTCGAACAAATATAAAGATCTTTCCATTGATTTTAGTGTCTAATTCCAATCGGAACATTTTGAAAAAGTCATGCTCAGCTCTTCCACATTGTAACTAAATACTGTCCTGATACCAAAAATACCTTTCAAAAATGCATTGGATGTTTCCAGTCTCTGTGTTTAAAAATATGTAATTACCTGACTAAGCAATCCTACGTTTTCCCCAATATGACCCCATCAAAATGAATTCTTAACACATACTCTAGTTATCTAAATCTATAACTATATTCTATCCTCTTTAAAGCTTAGATAGAAATATTTATTCACTTAAAATCTCAGCAATTTATTATGTTCTGTTTCAAAGTAATATGAATGCATACATCATTTATGGAAAATGACAAACAAATATAATACAGTACATAAGAATAATAAGAACAATTTGAGACTTGGAATACTACTCAGCATTTGATTGCTCTCAAACTAAGTTGTTATAATTAATAATTTAATTAACTATTTACCCTAGATCAAGATTTTAAATTTCTCAAATTTTATAGTTTATAACTACACTATTGGGCCCTTTGTTCAATGGTTATAAATATACTTTGTAATATTTGTGGGAATTTTGCATCAAGTAGCTGCCCTCTGTCAACATGATCTTGTAAATTTAAAAAATTGATATTAAAATAACCACTGACATCCATCTTACTTTTTACTACTTTTTTTTGTTGTTGTTGCATTACCTATTTGTCCCCATTCAACTAGACCAAAAGGATCAACTCCTATATAATATCCTTATTCTTCATACTCTGCAGTCCAGGCATCAGTCTAGTAACCTGCCTCTGGAATTTTCTTACCGCTGTTATGCCCTTCTTTTAATATAGATAGTGTAACCAAGTGGAGGTTCTCCACGAAGCAGCACACACATGCTGTGAATAGAATTTATATCTGTTGTATGTTTATAGATGCCTTCTTAGCAAAAATGCAAAATAAAATACACAAATGCAAAACAGTTCACCGTCTAGGTTTTATTTTATTTTACTTTATGCTTTTGTCAATTAATCCATATAGCAGTTCTTTCAGGGCAGCAAAGTTGTCCATGGCTACTATCTGGTTGAAGAGGATAAGGAACCTCTGTAGTACAACCAATATGGTTTATGCCAGAGTTGTTCTCCCTTTTGGCATAGGAAGTTAAATGTCAGACCTTGAGCTATGCTCCTATTTCCTAATTCGATGGAAATTAGCTGTCCTTAAGTGGTAGTCCATATTCTTGCAGAACATTTTTGGACTGGATAAACTTTTAGGAAATTCCTTTGACCTTTTTGGCATGGCGTTCCTTGGATGCTTCTAGTCCTCCCCTGTTAAAAAAAGAAGAACATGCTCTAAAGAATCTGGAGTTCCTCATCCTTTTCCTTAGGGATTCTCCTGTGCTTTGAGCATGCACTTCCCAAGGAGGCAGGTTAAATTGTGAATACAGTAAAACCGCATTCATCATTCCATATATGTTTTATACACCTTAAAAAACCTCCTATGATATTCACTCCAAAGTGTGCTATGTAAATTAACATCTTGTTAGCTTTTGTAATCATTCCTGCACACTTTATGGCCTTCCTTGCAAGCCACATTTTCATGTCTAAGCCACCTTATATCTTTATATTTTAAACTTCTTTTGCCATTGGTCTTCCAAATTTTTCTGAGTCTGTGATATTAACTCATTTACCCATGCTGATACTAATCTATAAGTGAAACCAGCTTATGAAATTATGTAGTTGTTTAAGTAAGTTAAAAATATTGGCATCCTCAACACTGATCACTATAGAATCAGAAACTCATCATCATAACCTTTTCCATTCTGTACTTGAGTCAGTTTTGTACTGATCTGTACACCACTCCCTGAATTGCTACCTGCTTGTAGTTTAATGATTTGTTTTTCATAAGACAAATATTTTTGTAGAACTCATGGTAAATGATATCATATTTTGTATTCCTATCGGATGTTTTCATTGTTTCTTAGAATATCTTAATTTGTTTGGTTCCTGTCTAAGTTACTTGTGACTATCCACTAATACACTCACAACAGATGGCTGTTTTCAGTAGTGCCTTTTACAATCAACTTAATTTAATTTACTTGTAACACCATGTATCCTGATTAGCCTGTAATTAGCAGGTTGGGTTTGAACACACTCTTGCATTTTGAATAGTTTACTGTATATATATTTTTTTTTTCTCAATAATTGAAAGCAAAATGTGTTCTTACTAACACCAAATTTACATTATCCTATTTACATCATTTCCTTTTTGCTCCACCTGCACTTTAAATAATCTGATTGATCTTGCAGTCTTAAAGTGCTGTTAACAAAAAGGACACAGGAATTTTGTGTTAATGTAAATCACATTGTCTAATATAGACACCATCACATAAAGAAAATAGCTTCTGAAAAAAAAAACTATGACAACTGTGTTACACAAGTAATTCTGAACAGTGTATACAATACTGAAACACTGAAACAGAATGTGTATACATATTTTATGCTAGATATTTATTATTTATGTGTTCATCATATCAAAATTAGTTGAAAGTAAGTTTTTGTAATTTTACAATAAACAAATTCTTTAGCTCTCTTGGTCTAATTTGTGTTGGTTCTGATTTTGTCAGATTTGCACACATTGCTGTTTCTAACCAGTCCACTTTTTTATATAGATGCATCTGAATAAACGTATTAAATGAACTTTGGAGTTTAAAAGTCCTTATTCTTTTAATCTTATTCTTGTCATAAGGATATTTAAGGGTTGAGTTGTCATCGTGAGACAGTGTCATTTTATGATACATATTGATTAAGGATTTGTTTGCACTGTTACTGTTTTTATATAATTAATTGAATGAATGATATTATATAGTATTTGAGAGCTGATTGGTGGTTGGACACCTCACAGCCCACTTTGGTAAAAATATTAGCGATAAGAGAAGCAATGAAAATTGTGTACAGAGATCTAAATTTAAACCAGATCTGTTATGATGTGCTTCAGTTATTTTTTGTCTAACTATATATGAGCAAGCAGGTTTGTATTTGGCAGATGTAGGCTGGTCATCAGTTATAAAACTTTGTAATAAGAGATGATATAATGCTAGGATTCATTTCTTTTCTGGTCACTTATTTTTATGTACTGTAAACTACATAGCAATAAAAGTGCTAAATATTACTGTATTGCCAACTACCATTAAAAGTAGAGGACCAAATAGTACTATATTGTAGCTACTATTATTATACGTAGATACAAAACAGCATTCTGCATTAATGTGCTTTTAAGAAACCCTTTAACATTTACTTACATTAAGCATTACAAGGTATAACCACCATAATCACAAGACAAATTATGTAAAACCAAAGAATATAAAAAAAATCAAAGAATATTACTTGTTTACCCATAATAATCTTAATACCTTCCGTTTGTAACCACATTTCTTTGTATCTATTCACTCATCCACAAATCAATGCACTTAATCCAATTGAGGGTCACAAGAGCACATTAGGTACAACACAAGGACTAGCTCTTACCAACACTCAGTCACATCAAGCCAGTTTACTAAATACAGTAGTCTTTGAGAGTTTGCCTTATTAGTGGTTAAAAGTATCTGCATTTATGGTTCCTGTACCAAGAGTTTAAATAAAATGAATTAAAAATAAAGTTTAATTGTTTCATGTATCTGAGAAAAAGTGAAACATAAAAAATCCTTTACTTTAATATTTGGTGATGTTAATCCTAAATATGTTCCATTCCTTAGATGGGCTTTCCAGGGCTGCCAGAATCATAACTGTAAAAATTATATTGTTTATCAAATCATTTGGTGGCAAATTATTTTTAAAAAAATCTGAAGTGTATCTCTGCTGTTAATTCCTTTTTAAAGTGAGTAGCAAATGATGAGGCTTTTGGTAAATAAAGCAGTTAGAATGAGGGATCACCTTTGGCATTCCCCTTGTGTGGATGCAGAACTTAAATTAAGACTTGCATCTAAGTATTGATTCACTGTAATAGCCTTCTATGAGGCTTACTTGTGCTCTTGCAGTAAGCTTTTATCCCAGGACATAAAGGAGGAAAATATTTGTCATTTCATTTTCTGAGTGTTGTTTTCTCTCCCTAGCTTGATTATTTGATTTCAGGTTGGTAATTTTATTACCTTCTAATCCAAACACTGACTTCTTTCCTTTCAATAAGCTTTCAAGTCAATAATAACACTGATGACGTAAAAAAGAGGTTATTTTAAAAAGTTAGTCTTGATCTAGACTAACAGGAGAGTGCAAATGCTTTGCAGATCACAGAGAGTCTTAGGAGAATGACGTGTTCCAGCCTGCTGTTCAAATCCATCTTTATGCTTTCTGAGATTTTAAAATGCTTTCAGGTAAGGCAAAGAAAGTCAAAGGCTTAGTAATTTGATTGATTCAAGTTGTTTTTCATTCATTTGCAAATACAGAGTTCCTTCAGGTCCTTATACTTGATATTTTCTTTTTTCACAATTTGATCAGTTTAAAGAACAGAGAGTTAACTTAATAGAATTGTGTCTTGATTTATTACATGTAAGCTTACATGTACTTATTTTGCTAAATTATGACTGTGTGCTGTAGGCAAGAATGGCTGTTGAGAGAGTGCAATATTTCTGTTTTCTATTTTAATTGTAATATCCTATTTGTGTTAGATGAGAATACTTCTTTTTAAACTTGTGGGAAACTTGAATAAGAAAATTTCATTTTGAGAAAGTGAAAATAAGTGGTGTATACTTTTTAATCTAATGTTATATAATGTCTAATTTGAAGCTTTATTTTAATTTGATAGTAATAACACAGTTGGCCTTTTATTTTTAAATAATATTTAAATGAAAATCATTCCTGGTATAACTTCATACTTTTTATAATAAAGTATAAATGAACTCCTGTTTATTTTTTCCAATTCCATATTGTTCGGGTTTCTCATATTAAGCACAGAGGTTCCGTTGATTTAATTTAGATGAAATGTAAAACTGTTTATAAAATGGTACAGATTTTAAACAAATAGACTATAATTAGTTTCTACCAACTCATGGCTAAGGAACACAATTTTGTTTTCCTCCATTTAGCATTAGCATAGTCTAAACATGTTTTTTTTTTTAATTTTTCATAAAATAAATAGCATGTATGGTTATGTTGAGTATAGTCTTTTTATTTTAGAAGTAAATGGTCTAAAAGTTGTTTCATTCTTTTTTTATGGGTGTTCTCTTGTGAAAAAGGTTTATGAAATTCAACCACTTATGCAGTTGCCCTCTTAAAAAGTATTGTTTATATGTAGGTATGCTTGTGTATATACTATATAGGTATATATAAAATACACATTGTGCCTCCTGGGTTGATAATGAGATGAAAGCAAGGGGTTAGGTGGAAGAAAGTCTTTTTAGCCACTTTTCCTATAGATTATAGCCTTTTTGTGCATTTTATGGCTAATAAATTTACCACTCTGTACAGTATAGTTGTATATTCAGTACAGTGTTTATTTCTGAAGTTATTGAACAGCTGTATTGAAGGCAAAAATAGTATTTTTATCAGAGATAAATGTGCCAGGGCAAACAATGCAAGTTAATCTGTAGTATAAACAAAAGTATTTGTTTATTGAAAAGGAGTCTTCTTTGAAGTTTTGTATAATTGTAAACCTTACATAGTAATTAATGGTGATAACTACAAGCTTTGTCCTGATTAATTGCATAGTAGCTAAGTATATTTTGAAACTGATACAGAAGGTCCAGAATGTTCTTCCAGCAGTGCTGGAAATTCATTGTAAATTCTTATTAATTTAGAAAATTAGAAACCTGAAAAAGAAGAACCTTTCCAAGAATCCACAAGGTCAATACTGGAATAAGTTATTAGGTCTTAATGTAGGTCTCTAGTTTCATGGTGACAATATATACTGTACTTTTAAGAGCATGAGGTCATTAAGTGCTTTTACTTTTTTATCAAATGCAAATTGATTTTCTGTCTCAAGTTTTGTTGGATGTAAATGATTATTATACCTATGTCATTATTGTATTTTTTGGAACTTGAAACTACATCAGTTTTAATGAGTAAATTCAAGGGATGTTGTTTGTTGTTTAAACTTTCTTTTTTGTTGTTTAAACCTTGTTTAAACTAATATAATTTTATTACAGTTTTTTTTTTCGTTCTCTGCTTTTTTTCTTCTACTTTGAAGTATTGTAACCAGTCCTACGATGTTCTTACTTGTATAACTGTGCTGTAGCTAGTTGAAGGGGCAATCTGAATTTCCTGGATGTTGAAATCAAACATTAAGCAATCATTTGCTAAATAAAAAATCCTGCAATCTTATTGTTTACAATGAAATACTGTAGTATTTCCCTTAATCTATCTACAGTAATCTTTTCATGATTTTACAGTATAGTAGTTTATATACATTTGATCCCTCTATGTATTGTACATGCTAATCATAATATCAACTTTTTTTTTTTTTTAGCTTCTACCACACCTCCTATAGGAACTGGCCATTTCATAGGATGTAGTGAGAAAGAGAAAAACTATTGTGTGAATGGAGGTGAATGCTTAATGCTCAATGATGTTCCCAGCAAAATCAAGTATCTTTGCAGGTAAGCAGTTATTATGATTTAAGAACAACATTTTAATATATCATAAAAAATAAAATAGGCCTAAATGGTGCCTTCAGAGGGGATGCTTCAGAAATTCTTTCACACCAAAATCACTTTTTCTGGATATTTTAAGCAAACTGATTTTAAAGAATAACATATTTAACCTGTGATTGCAATGCATTCATACTATATTAAATGTAATCAGTAGCCTGCAGTATGTTTAAAGAGTAAAAATATGTTTAGAAAGTGTGGTAGGTATCCTAAAATATAGGATGCTACTGCAACATATTCAAATCCCAACTCAGTTTTGCTTTGAATTTTCACTAAACCTTTTTAAAACCTTATTGGACTGATACATTTCTTTTGTTGCACATTTGTTTCATATTGGATCCTACCTTGCCATCTCAGTAGCTGCTTGATTTTGGGAACCTGGGAAACAAGCAGCTACATTTTAAATTTGAAAACTGCTGGTTTAAGCTTGACGTTGGTTCACAAAGGAAAAAAACAGCAACAACTTGAAAGACACAAGTATCTTAATGTTTGCATGCTTTGGCACATTTGCTGATCAAAGCTGAACTTTTGAAAAGACAAAGCGCTGTTTTGTGTATTTCTATAAGCTAAGAGGAAAGAATTTAAATACTTTTAAAGGAGCGATCCTGGTGCATGATTGAAATACTATTTCCACATGGAAGCCTGAGTGATTATCTCCTGATGTCAGTGACCCAACAGAGAGAGAGCATGTCTATAACGACAGCAAGATGCTCGCAACTCCAGCTCAGCCCAGGTTATTTTCTGGATGAATGTTAATGGTAGACTAATTGGAATAGCATACTGATTCCCAATCAGAAATTGATGAAAATATATATGAAGTAACATTGCTTCAAGGAGCTATTATGGAAAAATATGAACAGTTATCCAACTTGATAAAGTACATAGAAAACTGTAAGAAGGATAAAGGTAATTGTGAAAACATAATTAAAATAATTGAAACAGAATTTTCTGCAGCAAAAACAAAATATGTAGAGTTAAGTGTGAAGTTATATTCTTTACAAAGTGATGAAGATGAACAAAAGAGGCAAACGTAAAAGTCTCAGTGCTAAAATGAAGACTTTAAATACTTTTGTTGAAGATACTATGAACTGGTAAAGGAAGACATATCAAAATAGAAGTCTCCCCAAGGCACCTTTCAATACAGTAGATGAAAAGAAAAACGAATATCTCCGAGTAATTCAAATCTTTACAAGGCTCCTGGAAAACCAATATCTCTGATTAATCCAACCCCTTACAATGCTCCTAAAAACATAGATGAGAAGAATTATTTGTCATATGATGCAAGTAGCTGTTCACACTATGAACAGCAATATAAAGCTCACATACCTGACAAAAAGATCCCAGTGTTTTAAGATGACCCAATGACCTTTGTAAAATATATTAGAGCATTTGATCAAGCTGTGGGAGAGGTGATGGAGAAGCCCTGTGATAAATTAGACTTCTTGGTGCAATTTACCAAAGTTTCAACACATGAAATTGTTAAAAGCTGTACATACCTGCCACTGGAGGAAGTTTACAAAAAGGCCATGAAGCAGCTTAAAAGCTATTATGGAAACCAGCTACAGAGAGCTGATGCATACCTAAACAAAGCATTGAAGTGGCTGCAAGTAAAGTCGGATGATGGAGCAGGTCTGAGAGATTATGCATCTTTTCTTTGCAGCCATATAAACATTATGTCCAACGTGAAGAACAGTTATGAATTTGACAACAGCTCAGACACTCATACTTTACTCTCATAGCTTCCCTACCAACTGAGAGGATAGTGGGAAAATATACAGTAGCTTGCAATACTGAGGAAAATTAAAACAGGCGCATGACTTGCTGACCTAGTTGACTTTGTAGAACAACAGGCTACATGATCCTTCTATCCTGTGCATTGTAGAGCTTATCAAAGCCATATTTCCAAGAAGGAAAAGGAAAAGACTGACAAAGGGAAGTCTCGCCTGAAAAGTGGCCAGAGAAGAGGGAGTTTTGCTACAGTTGCTGCTGAAAAGGGAATTCAGGACACCTCGGTCAAAATGGCAGCTGTTTGTGCATTACATAAGCCCTGTCTATATTGAAATAAAAGTCACATGCTTGCAGTAAGATCAAAATGAAAGTAGCATTGACTTTTTGAAATCTAAAGTTTTATGCTTTAAGTGCCTTAAACAAGGACATCTTAGTAAAGACTGTGTAGAAAAAAATAAATGTCAAATACAGTATGTTCTCAGCTACATCCAGACATTTTACATATAAGTAAAGAAATGGGTATAGAAAATAAAGCCTCACCCATGAAAGTAGAGGACATTAATCCATCAGAAAAGAAGAATATTTCTTGTTTGTATGTCTCTTTGGAATTAGAGACGCATACTGCTACCGGGGCTGGTAAAGAGTATGTCCTAGCTTTGGCCCCAGTGAAAGTTAAGTCTGAAATTAGTTAAAGCTGTATAGAAACCTATGCCCTTGTAGACTCAGGCAGTACAGCAACTTTCTGCACAGAAAAACTTGAAGAACAGTTTAAATCTTCCTGGAAGAAGAGCTCAAGTTCATATCAGCATGGTGGAAAGGGATAAGGTCAATAAACAGAAATTGATGAAATGTTCCATCCTATCAGAGTTACAGGTTTGTGGAGCTATGGGAAAAAATATATTTATTGAATTGCCAAAAGTTTACACACAGAACTTTATCCTATTAAAAAAGGAGAACATCTCAAAGCTAGAGGAATATTGCAAAATGGTCTTACCTCAAAGATGTGCATCTACCATAGACATAAGCAGAGGTGGGCTTGTTAATAGGTACAAATGTTCCTAAAGCTGTAGAGCCATGATTGGTCATACACAGGAGAGGTGAAGGATGGATTATCAGTGGTCTGCTAAAGGGGTCAGATAATGAAAGACTGCAAAGACATACAGTCAATCTTGTGTCAGTAATGGAAATAGAACAAATGTTACTCCAGCAATACAATGCCGACTTTACAGTGCACAGCTGTGAGGAGAAAGAGGACATGTCACAAGAAGATACGTTCATGCCCATAGTCTCAGAGTCTGCAAAATTGGTGGTTGGATGCAATTGCATAAATTTGTCTTTGAAAGATGAGATACTTAACATGTCAAATAATCGTTGGATTGCAGAGCAGTGTGCTATTGTTCTCAAGAAAAAACTTAGAGCTTAACATTCCATGAGGATTACAAAATATTCTTGAAAGATATTTTAGATAAGGGATACGCTATTAAGGTACCCACAGAACAGTTATCACTCAGCCATGATGGTTTGTGGTACATTCCTCACCATGGAGTATTTCATGAATAGAAAAATTAAAATTAGAGTGGTTTTTGACTTTATAGTAACTTGCCAAGGGTTCACACTAAATGAACAATTACTGAAAGGACCTGACCTAACTAATACTTTGCTTGGAGTTCTTGCAAGATTCAAAACCAGCTTCATTAATAGCAGATATTAAATCAATGTTTTACCAAGTAAAGGTTCCAGATGAGGATGGGGATCTCCTTCGCTTTTTCTGGTGGCCTGAAGATAATCTGAACGACAGACTAGAGGAATACAAAATGACAGTATATCTTTTTGGTGTTATGTCTTCACCCAGTCATATTTCATCTGAATTTAGCTTGTGGGAGTTACAATAGAATCTCTCATAGATTATGCATTAATCCATCCATCCATTTTCTAACCCGCTGAAGCCGAATACAGGGTCACGGGGGTCTGCTGGAGCCAATCCCAGCCAACACAGGGCACAAGGCAGGAACCAACCCTGGGCAGGGTGCCAACCCACCACAGGACACACACAAACACACCAAGCACACACTAGGGCCAATTTAGAATCGCCAATCCACCTAACCTGCATGTCTTTGGATTGTGGGAGGAAACTGGAGCACCCGGAGGAAACCCACGCAGACACGGGGAGAACATGCAAACTCCACACAGGGAGGACCCGGGAAGCGAACCCGGGTCTCCTAACTGCGAGGCAGCAGCGCTACCACTGCGCCACCGTGCTGCCATTATGCATTAATATATAGGCAAAAATTTTAGTATAACTAAGAAAATAACAAGTGGCTCTTACACATCCAGCCGCTAAATGTTGATGCTAAGTGCAAAATCATTTACAACAGCACTACTTGGATAACAGCCTTAACTTTTACTCATGAACAGTTAAATGAAAACTTAAAATGTAAATGTAAAAGCACAATCCGTATTTATGCACACAGAATATAAGATTAATCATTTCAATTAATTGCTGCTTCTTAGAGCAAGCACAAATTACTTATGGATCTGTCCAGTGTGCTGGATTTAGTCTGCACACACTCTCTTCTGACTGCACCTTTGGCACCTGGCATTGTCTTCATGAACAACCCATTACCCAAGAGTTCCTACATACAGTTTCATCTTTGATGAGAACATCTTCACCTGGTTCAAAATGTCGTCTTTGTGAGAACCATTTCTGACATTCGTGAAGTATTGGTAAATACGCTTTAGTCCATCTTTTCCAAGACAAATTAGCACTATATTATACTTGCTTTTCCAGCATCTTCCTGTATACTGGTCATTTTTAGAAAAAAAGTCCTGGAGGTGTGCTGGATGGAGTCTTGAGTAACAGCAAGTAATTGGGTGTCAGTGCCTCCAAGTCATTCGGATGATCTGATATCTTTGTAAGGGGTTTGTTGCTGATGATGGATTCTGATTCATGCATCACTGTTTGAAGACTTTTGTCATCTAGCATTTCTTGGTTAAGCACTAAGTTGAGGACTTTTATTATGCTTCTAAGTTGTCTTTCCCACATGCCGCCTTGGTCTACACTGATAACGAAATAGGAACCAAATAGGAACTGAACTGACAGCCTGAAGTCTAGTGACTTAGAGACACCAAAATCAATGACAGAAGAAATCATCTACACTTTATTCACAGCTGATTAAAAGAGAAGAGTCCACAATTTCTGTTTGGCCATTATAATGCATCAGTTGTTATTTGGTCAGAAGCAGTGCATTATGGCAATTGCAGTACAAAGAGATGAATCATTTAAGTTGACTAAAATTAGATATTTTAAAATCTTTTTTAAAAAAATCACTTGAAACATGACAATCTATAGTATTGTATCAAATATTTGGCATTTTGTTTGGCATCAATATACCAGTCCTGAACCAGTGTTTGTGATTTGGTTTCCAGTTTTCACATAATTTTGCAAACTGGTTACAACCAACAGTTTTTACACTACAAAGGTATTTGCCTAAAAGCTGTAAATTACTCTGCACTCTGTGGTCATCTGTGTCATTTTCCCCTAGTTTTTGCACCCCACCCCCACTTTAATCATCTAAATGAATGCTGCAGATGCAGGATTTCTTATGGGCAATTGAGAAATGCAGTCAACAGTCCTAAAGATACACTTGGCTCTTGTCCATTAGATGCATAAGAGAGTGTTTCAGACTGTTCTGTAAGATTAAGTATCTGCTTAAATGCCCCCATGACTAAGCAAAAAATGCTGCTGAACTTAAGAGCCCATGTTGTCATATTGTGATCTCTGCAAGGTTTAGTCATTAAAAAAAAAGCAAATACTTTATTCTTCTTTGCTAATCACAAGTTGATGGTAAGAAAGCAGTTTTAGCTGATCAAGATATGTAGATGCATAGGAGTGCTGATTTAACACTATTTGGTGATCCAAGTTTAAAAGCAGCACAGTTTAAAAATAAAAAGAAAGAAAAGAAACTTGTGCAGATCAGGTATAAAATATTAAAGTTGTTGATGAATTCTTTGTTTAAATATATGTATGTATGTTTTAAGCCCATTCATATATAATTAACAAGTTCATACATCATGTTAAAGGTACTGGCAAACATGCCTTTTTAGCATTCTGTTGCTTTCAAGGTAAATTGGCATAATGGTAGAGACATTAAAGTGTATGCTTAAAAGGCAGGAGAAAACAGACATAATTATATTAATCACAATACAGGACCTATACATGCGTCCACAGGGTTTTATTCATTCTTTGTTTGAAATGGTTTGACAGACCTCTGCAAACATTTGCCCACTCCTGGGGTTTGATATACTGTTTCTGCTTTGCACTTCTTGTGCCAAGAAACATACTTTACTTCCTACACTGTTCTTTGTCATAAAAGCCTTAGCATGAATCGTAAATAACCAGAATACCAAGACTACCTAAAATGCTAAGGAAAAGAAAATTGTCATATGCAGTATTTTTCAGTGTATTTCATGATAGTCAATGCTGTTGTGCAACTGTTGTAAATGTAGAATGTAGGAATACAGTATTACCATGGAAAGATCGTCAAAAAAATCTGTCACCCTAAAATATTAGCAGACCATCTTCTGCACCACTTTGTGTAAAGTGTTATAGTGCATTTATTGCATCCCTTGACATATTATTTTACTGTAATTCTGGAAAAGGCATTCCTCACATCTGCATAATTTCATTCAATGACGTTGTACAATGGGAAAATAAAGGTGCTTCCTAGTTACTTCCGGGGCTGGACATTTGTACTTCATTTGGCAATTTGACATTGCTGCATTATTGTGTTTTTGTGTTTTGTATTTCATGTGTGGGTACAGCTGTAGCTTTTAATGTTTATACTACTTTGTGTTTTCTAATTAAGTGTTCATTGAAAAGAAGTAATATCTGTGCCCTTCCCCAACACTCCTTTTTAAGTAAAATTAGCTTGAAAATACGCATTTGCAAATGTCATCCTTAGAACTTGTTAGAGATTTGCCCCTCTAATTTCAGTATATTGATAAGTAAACTAGCTATGCATCTGTCCGCAAAGAGCTCTCCAGAATTCCCAGATAAGCTGTAATCCTGCTGTTTTTGGCAGAATGTGTTGTTATAAAGATTACAAGAGCAAGTTGACTACCTTAGGTCAAAAACAACAAATATGTTTCGTGCTAAAGGAGCACTGAACAATTATATGAAGAAAAAAAATATAGTCTTGAAACAAGCAAACAAAAACAAATCTATAGAATATAAAAACTAGCTTGGCAGAGCAGCTACAAGCCATCAGAAAAGCTAGGAGCTATGATACCCACATAATTAGCTTATCTTCTTATAACTGCACTAAATGTGTTTTTCTTTTATCAATTGGAAATTGTACACTAACAATTAATACAGTAATTGAGCCAAATGCATGGAAGCAGAACACTGATTATGCTTCAGGTGACAGCAGAGAATGTAGGATATAATCTAGATGAGAGAAAGAAGGAATATAAAAGCTAGTTTCTCATTGATCTCTGAAAACTGTTTATATTTTGATTTCATTCCAGGAATGTATGGGAACTTCTACATTATTATAAAAAGTCAAAGGAGTTTTTTGTACAATTTCCAGAAACATATTGTTGTTGTTTCATTGAACCTCAAGCAAGATGTCTCCAGCTAATACCACAGATACACTTATTGGATTTGGGTTGTTTCTTATTTCATTTTTGCCCTCCAGGTGCAAACCAGGATTCACGGGAGAGCGATGTCAAGACATTGTGCCTTTGAGAGTCCTAAGTCCTCAACGTATGTCCCACTCACAGAACAAAATGCTCTTCAAATCACTGGTGTTTAATCACTGCTAAAAATGCCAACCCCTGTGTTTTTAAATTAACAGGTTTTGGGATTTTCATATTATTTTTCTCCTTCCTATCAAGAAAAAGTTTTTGTTGCTATGCATTTGTAAATTGTTTCCTACAAGCTTCCAATGTTTAATGTGCCATTTTGTTGCTGCATGGTGTGGCCACCTTAAAAAAATTAAATTGCCTATCTCTGATTTACCTCTATTTCAGAATGAAAATCTGGTCAATATTTCTATGCCTATTAATTGGCAAACATGTACATTTTAATTAATCTGATAAAAGTAATAATATTTAAAATTCTATATGGATCTTTGAAGCCTTTAAAATGAACTATTTTTGTCTGAACACAGACTGGCTTTCTTGACAGTGATGAGCACTGGTGATGCACACTGACATGATAGGAATCTGCTCTGGTTGATACTCACTTCTTCTCTTGTCTTTTTTTTTTTTTTTTTTTTCTGCGTTTTTTTTTTTTTTGTTTTGTTTTTTTTTTCTTCCCTCTCAGGTGCCCCAATGAATTTACTGGTGATCGCTGCCAAAACTACGTAATGGCCAGCTTCTACAGTACGTCTATTTCCTCTTTCTGTCTGTGCCTGAATCTGAGCATGCTCAATCAAAACAGCTTTCTGTTTCATTTTCTTCTCAAATATAGACAGATTAGCATATATTATCAATTTGTGTTTTATTTTTTAATTGTAAATGGGCACTGGAACACACTCATACTTTAAAATGACACTTTTTAAAAATACAGTACTGTAGTTAGAAATAAAAAGCACACACTGCATAATTAATAGTTCACATTTATACAAGTAAGAACCTAATAGCTTAGGAGAACCCATTAACTTAAATTATATGCATGGAGAGCTGAATTCATATAAGGGAAGGTTGCAGGTGATTTGTTTGTAGTTATAAGATGTGATGTTCAATATAAAATATGCCTGTCTTCATCCCCACATCTTTAATTCACGTTTTGGACAGTTAATTAGGTTGAGAATTGCAAAAATTTGCTTTGATGGTAATACCGTTAGTGTGTGTGTGTGTGTGTGTATGTGTATATATATATATATATATATATATATATATATATATATATATTCCTGGTATAGTATAATGAATACAATCACACACAATGAACACCCTTTTCACTTATATACAATGCAATACAGTACATCTCTGTAAGGTTTGTTGATTTGTAAAGGTACATGTAAGGAATCCAATAAGAACATATTGATAAGGATATGCTGAAAATCAGTCATTTCACTAGAAGCAAAACCATTAAGACCAACACCATGTAGTTCCGTGAAAAAACATTTTTCTGAGTCAAGCTACAGATTGTTACTTTATCCAGTTTTAGCCATTCTCGTTTTTACATAAGCAAATAAATTAATAAAACTAGCAAGTATTACTCTCTGACATAATAATAAAATAAGTATTATTTGTATGGTGTAAATCCGTCTTTCTTTGCTTTTTGCTAAGCTTTTATCTTTATACCAACAACTATACAGTATACTCCAATTCCTGACAATTGTCTGGAAAGATGTTATTGTGTTGTGAATAACTGTAATTTATAAGGTTCTACAGTTGCTTCAATTACAGTATGTATTCAGTCTACAGAGATCGCACCTATCCTATGTTAATTTAGGAATTCATTCCAGCTCAAAACTAAATGAAAAAGTGTAAAATGAAAGAATGAAAACTTCTACTAATTTTTGTAACATCCATCATGTGAAGTCAATTTTCTTCCACGTAGATACTTTATTCAATGTACAAAACTTGAAATTGTTCCCAATGACTGTAAAACCTCCAAATTATTAAAAAGAAAACCATATGTTTTACAAACATCCTTTTTTCTAAGGCTGTTTACCTGTTTCTTGTTAGTGAATTAAAATTGTTTTAATCCTTTAAAGCAAGTGGTAATGTCTGTAATCTAAGTCAATTATTAAAAATACACTTTCAAGTGAGCAATATATGTTAAATTAATTCATTTTAAGCCTACAGAAAAAGCATGCTGCACTTTACTACTCATCCAAGGTTACTGTGACCTGGGAAACTGTTTACATTTTTCAGCAATGTGGAGAACTAAACTGAATATCCATTCATTGTTATGATATAATCACTTGAAGGGAGAGGTTTAGCTTTCTTGACTTATGGACTTTAAATACAAGAGGCACATACAGTAAATTATAAAAATATACATCCTACTCTTACATTGTAGTAAAATAGGACCCAGCCCATTGTCATTGTCAAAGATAAACCACGTGCACACAAGAATAATTTTGGTGGTATGTCTTCTCTTTTAATGTAAAAGGGGAAAAGATCGGAATTTCTTATCTTTTAAAGAAGAAATGCAATAAACAAACTACAGCAAGATTTGTCCAAACAGGAAAAAATAAGCGAAAATATTTAATATCCAAAAAGTAAACATTAACATATTAACCCTTAAGACTTAACTTACTGAAATAAGAGGACATTTTGAAAAATATTGAATGTTCAGAAGTGAGTGGAAGAAGTGTAATTTAAAGGTGAACTGAACTATCAGTATATACTGTAATAAAGTCATCATAACAAAGCAAGAATAGCAGTTGGTGTGACTATACAGTCATTCACTGAGCTGTTTCTCCCTCACCATCAAAAATAGAAGCAGTTAAATTATAAGTAGATCTGGAAAATTGGTGAGTTAAACACTCCATTTTCAGTTTTGATGTATTCCTGCTACACAAAGACTGAATCGCTAAATGGAATGTCCATTTTTTCAGCAAAATCTGTTTGTGGTTAATTGTAATTATAGTTTTTAAGGAAAAGTAGCCTAGGAACAACAAGCATATCTAGCATCTTCAAACATTAACTAGCTAGCAGTAAGCTGAAGCAAATCTTGATCAGTTTAGCAAAAAATAATAACCCATTTCTAGTAATTATCAACCCACACCCTACTTTTGACGGTTCACATTTTCAGATCACTATTTTAATAATTAAACGCATTTGAACATCCAAAATTGGTGCACAGACCAGGCCAATACCTTTATTACAGTCTGTGCTTGGGGAAAGAACTATTAGTTTATGTCATCTGTGAAATCAGATATAAACTATTTTGATTCACTATTCAAGAAGAGTTTCATTTTGAGCAAAAAGTAAATACTAGCTTTTTCTAAATTTCACAGAGAAGCTCCACTATATGGTTAATTTCTGACACTATACCTTGAAACAAAAATCAGCTTTGGTCAGAAGTTTCAATAACACAAGGACTGATGTCAAATTATGAAATGAATTGGAATTAAAGGCTGGAGCTCTTCAAAACCAGGGTCAATATGCTTCGCCTGCTGAATCCATATGATTGTAGCTAAATTTAGTTTGGTGGGGTTTTTTTTTTTTTAGCATTTTGTTCTCAAAATATATAACTTGCTGCCCTGTCTGGCATTTGTTTGTGCATGCAATATACATTAAACCAGTGAGTCGAGTGTTTTTAATCTTTTTGTGTTATTTCTACAAAAAAAAATCGGTGAACATTTCTGGAGTTCCAGAGGATTTACAGCAACCAAGGAATTCTTCAGAAGTGGAACCCTCAATGCAGATGACATATAACTTGTATCCATTCATTTTATTTTTTAGCTGCAGCAGTGTAAACTTGTTTCTCGCTGTGGTACATAAATCTGTCATACACTATATTGTTAATAACTTAGAGCTGGTTTTATTAAAAAAAAAAAAAAATGACCGGCTAGTCTAAAGTATTTTGTCTCAATTTAAATCAACAAGCAGTTTTCATTACTGTTTTGACATTCCATTTCACCTATATATATGACTAGTCAGAAAAGATAAGAAAACATAATGCCAAAGACAAAATCTAACCCAACAAACACTAACCCATGCCCACAAATGCCATATAGAAAGAAAAACTAATATTGTCTGTAGTGTAATGCGAAAACTTTTTTTTTTTTCCATGGAGAAGGACATATTTTCACATTTACGGCCTATTCTAAATCCAGTGCTTTGGACCACCTTAACATAATCGACTGCAAATCAGTAACTCTTCATTTCAGTATATGATAGATAGATAGATAGATACTTTATTAATCCCAAGGGGATTAGAAGTAGTAATGAATTATTATTAAACATTGAACTCACACAGTTTTTTATCTTCCAGAATTTGTTTTCCACTTGCATTTTTCAGTGTGCTTTTTAAGTCTGCGAAGCTCAATATATAAAGTCTTTAATGTACTGTAGTGTACTACCTCTTTGTTCTTAGGCTAAAAATGTTTTTGAGTGAGCCCTTTCTTTTCTGTCAATAATCTACATGACACCTTTACTCCAGGGATATACTTTTTCTTTGAAGTTTTAATCTTTCAACATATAATATTTTTAACACCTGGGACCTACCAGCATCACTAGAGCAATCAGAACATTATAAAGTATTTCGGTGGTGGTAGCACCATAACACCGAAAAAATAGTCAACTTTTTTAAGGGAACATTTGATTTCTTATTTATATACTATGTTTATGGATTATCAGAAGAGGCCTTCAATGATTAATGCTATAAAATGTGCAGTGTTGAGAGTGAACATTGTAGTAAGTTAAAAACTGTCATGTAAAGAATTGTAAACTTCAGGGAAGTTTACTTCTGCACTCCCTGTCTTTGGTTATCACCAAGTATTGCTAAAAGAGTTTGGAATTCCTCTTGCTTTTTCACGAACACAGTGTAAGTAATATAGATTTAACATTGTGTTTTAAAGGCCGTCTAAAGAAATTACTAAGTAATTTTTATCTTTGTACTTATTTAAAGAAAAACTTGCATATTATAAAAATCTCTCAAATGATAAATTGTATGTGAATAGTTTTGATCTTTGAAGATGAACAAACTTGCAAGATTTTCATTATCTTTAACAAAGTAAAAGTGTTGCATTTTTGTTAAAAACAAGTCTGCTTATTAAATTATTCTTTTTGTCAATGAAAGTCAATGCAGGAAACATGACAGCTAAGGTCAGATTATTTGCAATTGTTCATGTCTAATTTTCCAGACTGACACAGGAAATGGTGACAGACCCGTTAAAGGCAGGCTGATCTTCTGATTACTTGGCGCAAAAGGCTTGAAGGTTGTTTTAAAAAAAGACAAGACACATTTAGATTGTATTCTTTCTTCATTTTTAAGTAAAAAAGAAAATGCCCACAATTGCAGGCAGAATTTGTATCAGTTTGTAATGAATGAGTAATGAGTTTAGAATATGTCTCATTAGGTGGATAAAGCATTCTCAATATATTGTACTTGATGTATTTTAGTATTCATTTGTAGCTTTACAAATAAGATTTTAAAATTCTGAATTAAACCAAAAATAAAGATAAATCTATACATATAAAAGGCAAAGCCCTCAATGACCCATCTCTAATTCTCCAGACCTTTACAAATCCTGAAAAGTATGTTAATTAAAAAATAAAGTTTATAAAGAGTGAGTTAGTATTACTATAATAACACCCTTTTAAAAGACGGAACATGTGAAAATTTGTACTCGACTTTAATAATGAAAATCACCTTCAGCTGTAAGTCAGTTATATGCCATTAGGAAGCAATCATAGTTAAATAATAATTTAAAAAGATTTAGAAAATAAAAACTTCAGAAAACTTTGCAATACATCATACAATTCTTCTTATGACCAGTATTCTTCTTTAACTCTAGTTTCTTCTCTCCAAGATATTTTTCAGTTTTTTTTTTTTTTTCGTTTTTTTTAATTCAGGATTTGTTTCAAAATATTCATGACATTTAAGCACCTATTCTTATATTTTCGTTAATATAGGTTATCAGTTATTTTTAAGCGAATGCTCTTTGACATAGTAGTATGTTTAATTTTTTTTCTCATTTGAATGTGAGCTCAGTATGTTTCTTCTCTCCTTGCTTTTCTGTAATACATCAAAGAACTTTATTTAAAGAGATTAGAAGGATTAGCTCTATCTTAAAATATTTAAACAAATGTAGGAAACCACTCTCTAATGTTCTTTGCTGCTGCTCTACATAGTCCTTCGTTGAGTCTTTAACTAGAAGAATGTGGGAAGTTTATAAAAAAAGTAGCATTTATAATGTGTGGCTAAAATAATGTTAGCTGTAAAATAAGGTGCTTTCGTTATACAAAGTATTTTTGCTTAAAGTTGTAAAAGTAATGAATATTTCATATAAATACCTTCTTCAAGAAATCCTTTAATGATCAGCTTCCCTTTGTACATCATGATGCTAATTTATTCCTGGATGACTTACTTTTCAAGTGTTTCCAGTCATTAGAAGTGGCCAGTTTTACAGAAAGTTTTCCAATTGTATGAGAGCATAAAAAGCCTGCACCCGACTGATGCTTTTATGTTTTAAAGATAGTGACTGTTTCATCTCTTGATATTATTTTTCTGCAGTAATTACCATATGCACTTTTCCAGTAAACATAACTCAAAACACACACATCTTTAGACGACCAGTGCCTCATTTTGTTGTTTACTACTTTTCACATGTTCTTGTGTAATAATAAATGAAAATGACACGGTAATCAGCAAGTATACATGTCAGTTATCTTAAGTACAGTATGGAGTAATGTTCATTTCTGAAACTGTTTTTCCTTTCTCTTTCTTTTCAAATTGTTTTCGTTGGCAGAGCATCTTGGGATTGAATTTATGGGTATGAAACACTCTTTCCTTTTAGCTTGCAGACCTGGACTCTTAGGATTTTGAAACTTTCAGTTTTTAACTCAAGCTAGTTTCTGTGTAATTTATAAGGGATCATACAGCCATAACTATTAAATGGAAAAACATGAATATTAATAAATTACAGGTGACAAGTACCAAATTCTTAAAAATATGTAATTCACGGCATAATTTTTCACTAGTGTAATGTCAAGAATCATTCTGGATTTTTTTTTTTACCATTAGTTAATTTTAAATGTACTTCCAATATCAGTTTTAAAACTGTTAGCTACTTTTTGGCATAATTATTAATGGTACATTTTGATGACTTTGGTTTATGCCAGATATCTTTGTACTCTACCATGTAGTTAGTACAACAACATATTCTGTTAAATACTGAGATCTATTTCTAGGCATAGGCTAGGAAAAGAGAAATTGAAATCAGAATATATTAATCTAAATACTTTAGAATTCATGATTGTACACGCAGTTCCATTGTTATGCTGTATGGGGTATCCCTTCAAACTTTGCTTAGCCTTTCCAAGCATTGCTCCTTCTCTCTTTTTCCATTATCAAGCATGTTATTCCAAGCCCTTCCATGTTATTCCAGTTGACTCTTCCAGTTTTTTTTTTCCTTCCATTTCATTGAGTGTCTCCTTGTCTTCCTCACCCTCATATTTTCTCTTTCACTACATTGTCAGTGAAAATGATTGAAAACTTTTGTTTTGTCAATTTAAAACAGCTCTTGTTTCATGTTAATGATTGTCTAATTTGTCAAATGTTTGATTTGCAAAGGTTTGTTCACAGGAAATGTAGATTTTTCATTGCACTTTATTATAGTTGACACATTTCTTGTGTCTTGTTTAAGAATAATTTACTCATGTAACACTAATGAACAATGATTTTTAGACATGAATTGTATTTATTCATTGTATAACTTAGGAGTGTGCTATTCTAAAATATAACACAACTTTGAAAATCTAGTGAAATAAATTGGTTTTAAATAAGTATCATAGTTTGATTAAAGTACAGCTTTTTCAAAGGTGTCAAGATATTATGAAAGAAAGCATTAAATGTCCAATTCTAAGCACATGACCTGTGAACAAAGCTATACATTTAGTTTAAAATATGTTAGTGAGATATTTTTTATGCATTGTACAAAACAAAAAAAAAGTAAATGTATTGCTTATTAGAATTACTTTAGCTATTTGTTTTCCCTTATATATGCCCAGATGTATACGCAGTATATTTTATATGTATAGGTAAAAAGTGTACTTTATTTCATGCAGACATGGATGTTATATCCAAGCATCTTTGAGATTTTTTTGATGTCCCTTCTTATGTTTTTAAAATTTGACTCAGGCTACCTTAGTAAAACCATGTTCAACAAGTACCAAGCAGTGATACAATTTTGAGTTTCAAAAAACTACAACAGTTTATTTGGATTTTCCTTTTGATTAGAGTTTTTCAGGTATAAAAATCTGATCAATTAAATTATTTATGCCCTATTAGTTACTGCATTAGTTATTGTCCTCATTATGACTAAAACTTAACTACAAACAAGAATTAATTTCTACAACATATTTTTGCTAAGACGTCTGTGTTGTGCCTTTTCATTGGCTTTCGAGCTGTCTTAAGGGTCTTTTGAAAAGTGTGCTGTAGAAACCACGAGCAACAAAGAATAGGACACAGAAGGTGATCTTAAGAACAAAGATGCTAGTGAAACACCGAATGGTACTGATAGCATTAACAGCAACTACCAAGCCAGTTAGGATGAATTTCATCACCTCACTTAAACTCACAGCTACCACCACTCCATGAAAATATCCTGCAGCATTTGTCCTGCGCCAACACTTCTTCATACCACTTACCCAATTTGACCCAGAGACACCAATCATATTCTGGGTCTCACTCACTCGTTAGCTCTTATTACTAGAACTGCTCCTCTGGAATAGTTAATATCTGTCTTTTTTTGTACATAAGTTTATATTTTGAGAATGTCAGTATATATTGTTGATTATTCATTTATTTCACAGCGTTTATTGTCATGCCCATATACAATGCATGAAGCAGTGTTTTAGCATTACTACATTCTTTATATTAAACAATGACACTTTTTTTACTTTCAACTGTTAAAAGTACAAATAGTTTGTTGTAAGTACAGTATTACATTACCAAATGCAGATTTACAGCCTTAATCTTCACATAATTTTCCAATGTTGCTTTTGAGCATACTCAAAAAAAAAAAAAAACAATTCCAGCAGTATTCCAAGCTGTTACAAGAAAGCTTACAACAGGCCAATTTAAGACCACTGGTTGACTCAAACAGTTAGAAACCAACACAGATACAAGTTGAATGTGCTGATTCCATCTACATAGCTCAGGTCATAAATTGAACCCAAGTCTGAGGAGCTGGGGAACACCTGGGCTAACCATTACACTACTTTAATTGCCTAAAAAATGACATATTAGTGACCCACAAGTGCTCAAAAATAATATCCATGTCTGTTCAGAATTTAAATACAAGTCATATTTTGAAATACCTCTAATTTATTGCATTTATATTTTTTTATTAATAAGATAAATCAAATGTGATTCAGAAATATTATTTTTTTTCTTGTTTTTTTTCTAGAAGCTGAGGAACTGTACCAGAAACGTATTCTAACTATTGCAGGCATATGTATTGCCCTTTTGGTTGTTGGCATTATGTGTGTTGTAGCCTACTGCAAAACAAAGTAATTCAGTTTTTTATGTTTATTCAATGATTATATAAGTAGACAATTTTAAGTGTTTGTATTAGTATGTAGCTGTACGAAAGACTGTAAGAAAAATGATCCAGAATTGTATAGTTAATTTATTTAAGAGTGGTCACACAGTAGAGAATATAGAATGGAGAGAAGAAAATGCATAACAATTATCACATATCTAGTAAACGAGGAGGATGCTCCTGAAATTCCCTATGTTTGGCTTGACAGAAATACAATTAGAGAGTTGCTTTTGCTATAATCAATAATATTTTGATTTATGGATACTTTAAGAATTTTTCAAAATTAATTTGAATAATTCATAAAACATTGATTCAACTATTAAATGTTGTTGCAAAGCATAAGCTGTTCCATCTGACATAAGGTAGAAAACTGTTTGAAATCTGATTATTGTACATAACAAGGAGTGCAGCACTTTATTTATACATTTAATTTGCTCAAAACAGGAAACAGAGAAAAAAGCTTCACGATCGCCTAAGACAAAGCTTGCGATATGAAAGAAACAATACAAACAGTCTTGCAAATGGACCTCATCACCCAAACCCCACAACTGAACATGTCCAATTAGCGCATGTAAGTTGTTTTTGACTGTTTTCTAAATTATATCCTGATATGCTGTAAATGTAGTTTACATGCTGTTTATTTTTGATATATAAAAAAATAGGTTCTGGTTGTTAAATTAGCAGTTGTGATTTTTCTGTTGTGTTTTGTGGCATAAAAAGCAAACTTACTTAGCAAACTTGCATATTTATCTCACTTAATACTAGAATCCCTGAAACCAATAAAAATATTTGTAGTGCCGTACCACCTTAAATTTCCTTGCAGCTAATCATCAAAGTCTTTATTTTGCAAATGTGTCAACAGCAAACAGCCTGCTCTCTCATCCCCCACTGAGGCAGCTGAAGTCAAGTCAGATACAAAATTCTCAGAGCTGAAGTCTGAAGTTGTCTGGATTATATAGGGTAAACAATATATCATTATTTGAAATGCATGCATTTCAAATGTGTTCCGTGTCTAAAACAATCTGTGTAAATGTAGGATGACATGAAATTTAAGGTAAGAAATGTTCAACACATAACTAACTAAAACAAACTTTTTCATATTATAGTAATAATGACACAATGCTGACGTGAAGTGTATAATGTAAAATATCAAATGAACACTTTCACAAAAGTTATAACAAAACAACTGCGCTTTTATATTTAAGAATATAACCAAAGAAAAAGAAATTATTTAATTTACGTAGTGCTGTCAATGTGTTAAAAACCGAAGCCCAAATATCATTTGACACAAACTAAACATATCAGCTTTGCTGGTGCAGAGGTAAGAACTCCTGCCGTATAATCAAAAAGTTGTTGGTTTGAGCCTGGGTCATCCCTGTATTTACGGTTTTCAGTAGTGAGCTGCAATTATATTTACTATTATATAATATCCATCCATTCACTTATCTGAGGTCGGGTTGCGGGGGCAGCAGCTTGAGCAGAGCTGCCCAGACTTCCCTCTCCCCCCCACTTCTTCTAGCTCTTCTGGTAGAATCCCGAAGCGTTCCCAGGCCAGCCGGGAGACATAGTCCCTCTAGCGTGTCCTGAGTCTTCCCCAGGGCCTCCTCCCGGTTGGACATGCCCGGAACACCTCACCAGGGAGGCGTTTAGGAGGCATCCTGATCAGATATCCGAGCCACCTCATCTGACTCCTCTCGATGCGGAGGAGCAGCGGCTCTACTCTGAGACCCTCCCAGATGACTGAGCTTCTCACCCTATCTTTAAGGGAAAGCCCAGACACCCTGCGGAGGAAACTCATTTCAGCCGCTTGTATTCGCAATCTCGTTCTTTCGGTCACTACCCATAGCTCATGACCATAGGTGAGGGTAGGAACATAGATCGACTGGTAAATTGAGAGCTTTGCCTTACTGCTCAGTTCCTTTTTCACCACGACAGACCGATGCAGAGCCCGCATCACTGCGGACGCCGCACCGATCCACCTATCGATCTCGCGCTCCATTTTTTACTCACTCGTGAACAAGACCCCGAGATACTAAAAAATTCTTTTCATAATAGTTTTGAACAGAACCGGTAATAAAGGGCAGCCCTGACGGAGTCCAACTTTCACTGGAAACGGGTTTGACTTACTGCCGGCAATGCGGACCAAGCTCTGAGACCAGTTGTACAGGAACCGAACAGCCCTTATCAGGGGGTCCGGTACCCCATACTCCCAGATCACCCCCCACAGGATTCCCCGAGGGACACGGTCGAACACCTTTTCCAAGTCCACAAAACACATGTAGACTGGTTGGGCAAACTCCTATGCATCCTCCAGGACTCTGCTAAGGGTGTAGAGCTAGTCCACTGTTCTACAATCAGGATGAAAACCACACTGTTCCTCCTGAATCTGAGGTTCAACTATCCGACAGACCCTCCTCTCCAGAACCCCCGAATAGACTTTTCCATGAAGACTGAGGAGTGTGATCCCAATGCAGTTAGAACACACCCTCCGGTCTCCCTTCTTAAAGAGGGGGACCACCACCCCGGTCTGCCAATCCAGAGGCACTGTCCCCGATGTCCATGCAATGTTGCAGAGACGTGTCAACCAAGACAGTCCTACAACATCCAGAGCCTTGATGAACTCTGGGCGTATCTCATCCACCCCTGGGGCCCTGCCACCAAGTTACTATTATATAATAAAACCATGTATTTGATTTGAGTCTGTAACACCCGGTACAAGTTTTTGCTACTTGTAAAAGATATTGCTGAAGGGATATAAGCAGAAACACAAACGCTGGTGAATCATGTCTTCTTGGTATCTTGTTGTCACTTAAATTTTTGTGTTATTTAGTTTTATTCTTGCATAAAAGCACACTTGTTTTGTTATACCTCTGCAAAGTGTTTAGTTTATATTCCAATAACCACTTGAATGACATCAAATCTGTCTCTTCCGCTCTCACACCTACATTCATACATGTAAACATTATTATTTGAAAATGCCATGTCATTTGAACACGAGTTGCCATTTGATTTTTTTTTTTTATTTCGATCTTGCCCAATCTCCACGTTATGGTGCATGGTACTGAGAATGCAGACAGACTTCTACTTTTTGAGCACATACACCGTCAGCATGGTACTGCCAGATCTAAACAATAGCGTGGAGAATTGCTTGCTTACTGAGGTGACTTTAGCTGCAGGTGGAAGTCCCACTTTATTTATGCTGCCAACCAGAGTTATGTTGCGGTGCAGCAGTCACAACAGCCAGCGAAAATGCTGTGAAGAAGTTGTCGGTTACGGTTCTGCCTTTGTCCAGAAACGGCTCCATAAGATTTTTGATCACAGTCTTGGAAAGTCTTTCTCCCGTGGAACGATTGGCATCTTTTACTAAATAAGGAGTTGCATTGAAATTGTATTTTGTCTACAAATCTGCCACAATCCAAAACTTTATGCCAAATCTTTCAAGCTCGGTGGAGATGTATTGCAAGAAAGGACAATGGACCTTAGTTGGAAACAGTTGCTCAGCAACGGTAAAATGTTGCCCTGGGTTGTAGCTCAAATCACAGTTCTCAAGAAAATGTTGCTAGATGTCCGAGATCACATCAAATCTGTCATTTTCACATGTTCTGCACGGGTTTCTTTGTTGACGAAGCGCAAATGCTTCATGATAGTCTGATAGCAGTCATGGCATTGTATCTTTGATTGCTGATACAACAAATAGTTCTGACCAGGCATCAACCACAGCACCAACTGTGGTCATCGCTGCTCTTGTGAAAAGAATGGGGATAAACTCATGTCAACTCAGAGGTAGAGTCAAGTTTGTTGTACCACGTGAACGTGTCTGAGAGAATAAAACTGAATTAAAAAAAAAAATGCTTACTTTTACAAGTAGCAATATATTCACAGGCGTGTTAGACTCAAATGTTTTTATTATATTATAGTAATATTAACAGCTCACTACTGAAAACGATAAATGCGGGGAGGACTCGAACCCACAACCTTTTGATTACGAGACAGCAGTTCTTACCTCTGCACCACCCAAACAGACATGTCTACTTTTTGTCGATTAATATTTGGGTTTTGGTGTTTACACATTGATAGCAACATGTACAGTTAGGTCCATAAATATTTGGACAACTTTTTTCTAATTTTGGTTCTGTACATTACAACCAAGTATTAGAAATGAACATTTTATTTCCAGTTATTTCATTTGTCCAATTACTTTTGAGCCCCTGAAATGACAGGAATTGTGTTACAAATACTTTAATTGCCTCACATTTTTATGCAATCTTTTTGTTCAACCCACTGAATTAAAGCTGAAAATTTGTACTTCAACTGCATCTGAGTTGTTTCATTTAAAATTCATTGTGGTAATGTACAGAACTAAAATTAGAAAAAAGTTTTCTCTGTCCAAATATTTTTGGACCTAACTGTACATGGAATAACTTATTTTTCTTTGGTTATATTCTTGAATAAAAGCGTACTTGTTTTCTTATACCTTTTGTGAAAGCGTTTATTTGATATTTGGATATCAGCCTTCACACAATATACACTTCACGTCGGTATTTTGTCATTATTATTATAATATGAAAGCTTTTCTGTTTTTGTTATGTATTCAACATTTCCTGTCATTCTACATTTACACAGATCATTGTAGACACAGATCATTGTAGACACAGAACACACATGAAATGTATGTATTCCAAATAACAATATATTATTTACCTTATAGAATTCCAGATACCTTGCTCCCAGCTCTGAGAATTTTGTGTCTGACTTGACTTCAGCTGCCTCTGTGGAGAATGAGTGAACAGGCTGATTGACATATTTGCAAAACAAAGACACTGATGATGAGGTGTGAAGGAATTTAAGGTGGCCCATCAATACAAATATTTTTGTTGGCTTCAGGGATTCTAGTGTTAATAAATTACCTTAAGCCAGACAAGCTGATATCTTGAGCTCAATTTTCAATAACTCACCTTTAGGCTAAACTCCTATTTTCAGATGCCCATTAGCAGCCCAAATCTGTATCAAAAAATTATGTTTCCCTATTTGTCAGACATGTTTAAATTTAATTGTTTGCTTTCAGAGAGTCAAATGAAAAAAGTCAAACCAAGTGGGCTAAAGATATTATCAAATTATATCATTGCCATATTTAACACTAGAATTACCAGAGCCTACAAAAAAACTCATAGATCGTCCTACCTTAAATCGCTTCTCACCTCTCCGTCAGCGTCTTTTGCTCTTTAAATGTGTTGACAAGCAACAAGCAGTCTGCTATCGCATCCCCCACCCCGCACAGTTTTCTCAGCTCAAGTCTGTTTACCTGTGTGTCAGTTGCTTGGAGTTATATAGAATGAGAAGTCACGCAAAATCACACCTTTTATAAATACTGTATCATTATTTGGAACACATGCATCATGCATTTCATGTCTGTTTTGTGTCTACAACGATCTGTGTCAGGGGTGCCGACAATTTTTTGGCTTGCGAGCTACTTTTAAAATGACCAGGTCAAAATGATCTACCTACATTAAAAAAGCTATATATATATATATACATGCACAGTACATGATATGGTACAAAATGGTTTTATTTCAGGTGACTACCTGTTGAAGCTCATCGAGAGAATGCCAAGAGTGTGCAAAGCAGTAATCAGAGCAAAGGGTGGCTATTTTGAAGAAACTAGAATATAAAACATGTTTTCAGTTATTTCACCTTTTTTTGCTAAGTACATAACTTCACATGTGTTTATTCATAGTTTTGATGCCTTCAGTGAGAATCTACCAATGTAAATGGTCATGAAAATAAAGAAAACCCATTGAATGAGGAGGTGTGTCCAAACTTTTGGCCTGTACTGTGTATGTATATGTATATATATGTATATATATATATGTATATATATATATATATATATATATATATATATATATATATATATATATATATATATATATATATATATATAAATTGTACTTCTAAGAGTAGTTTTACTGCACCATACTTTTTACTTTTACTTGAGTACATTTGTGAAGAAGAAACGCTACTCTTACTTAGCTACATTGGGCAACAATGGAATCGTTACTTTTTTTCCATTAGATAATGTCTGACAGACAATTTTCATTCTGCTCTGTAGCGTATGCTGTCATGTTGCAAACACGCCTTCCATTGCATCTCAACTGCGATTTTAGATCCCTCTCCTTTCTCTTTCTCAGATCACTTTTCGGAAGGAAGTCAGTTTCGTAGTTTTTATGAATAGTTCGAAAGTGCCTTTCCACATTTTCCTTCTTTGGAATAGCAATGATAGATTGACAGATCAGACAAACGCACTTCAATTGTGACATTGTGAGAGAAAAAACACATGCATGTGTTCCAAATAACAATATAGTATTTATAAAAGGTGTGATTTTTCTTGATTTCCCACTCTATACAACTCCAAGCAACTGACACGCAGGTAAATAGATTTGAGCTGAGAAAACTATGCGGGGTGTGGGATGTGATAGCAGACTGCTTGCTGCTTATCAACACATTTAAAGGACAAAAGACGCTGACGGAGAAGTGAGAAGCGATTTAAGGTTGGATGGATCTACGAGTTTTTTCGTATGCTCTGGTAATTCTAGTGTTAAGCAAATAATATTTTACATAATGAAATGCTAGTTCACTAAAATATTTTTTTCTGCTGTGCTTAAAAATTAAAATGCATTTAAGTATAATGAGAATTTGTTTAGTATTTGTTTATTGTCAAATTGTCTTTTTTACAGCAATATGCATCAAAAAGTGCTGTTGATACACATAACATTTTAGAAAAAGAAATGGAAACTTCTTTTTCTACCAGCCAATACACATCAACAACGCATCACTCCACTACTGTAAAGAGTGCATCTGTCCACAGGTAAATATATGATATTGTAAAATCTTGCTTGTTGTACATACTGTACAGTGACATATATTTGGTCTGGAGAATTACATTACAAGTTTATTTATTGTTTTGTGTTTTTTGAACCATTTATAATCACAATGATAAGTCACAATAATAGACAAGAGCCACAAAAATGTTTGAGACAGCCATTCGTATATTATTTCGTGGCTGCAAAATTGGTTTCAATGGTGTACAGTTGTGTACAGGTTTGTGTCTAAAACATAACAGATTTGCTGGCACTAAGATGGCAGCTTTAAAGGAGAGTAGAGGAAGTGACGTCATCATAGGGCCAGAAGTGGTGTCACTGGAAGTGACGTCAACAGTAGGGCCTGGAACTGGAAGTGATGTCATCAGGGCCAGGCAGGATTTCCTGTAACTTTTCTGCAGAGAACTGAGAGAAAGAGTTAGTGCACTCCGCCACCCCTGGTCTAACATAGAAGTACTTTTGTTCATGCCCTTTAGCTGCCTCCCATTCGTACGTGTATGACAAAGCAAACCCCAACCCCCCCAGCCCAGACCCATCGGGGACTCCTGAGCAAAAGGTCGTGAACCCGAGAAAGTGCATCAGTGTTGGCATGGAGAGAGCCCCGTCGATAAACAAGCGAAAACTTGTATAGCTGTAGGTCAAGAAACCACCTGGTGATCCACGGATTCGATTCTGTGCATGATTCATAACAAGGGTGACCTCATGGCCCAAGAGGTAGTACCTCAGCTGCGTAATCACCCATTTGATCGCCAAGGCCTCTCTTTCAACTGTTGCATACCTGGTCTCTCGATTCAGCAGTTTCTGGCTTAGGAGCATAATGGGGTGTTCAACACCATCAATGCACTGGCTCAGCATGGCACCCAGGCCTGTGTTTGAAGTGTCCATCTGGAGAATGAAAGATAAAGAAAAGTTAGGAGCTTTCAAGACTGGTGTTGACATAAGGGCCTGTTTCAAGTTACTAAATGTAGCCGCTGTCTTATCAGTCAATACCACATTGTTTGTGGTCCTCTTTTTTGTTAAATCAGTCAAGGGTGAGCTCAGAGAATCGGAGTATAAACCGGTGGTTATACCCCGCTAAGCCGAGAAAGGCTTTGACCTGCAGCTTGGTTCTAGACGGTGCCATTTCAATATGGCATCTACTTTGGAGCACTGTGACTTCACTGCACCCCAACCCACAAGATAACCTAAATGCATGGTTTCATTCAATCCAAAGAAGCATTTCTTGGGATTAATCCGAAGTCCGGCCTCACCAAGTGTCATTAATTCCGCTCTGACCTGCTGTAGGTGTTCCTCCCACGTGCTGGAATAGATGACTACGAGCACTATATGAGTTATGAGGCTGGAGCACTTTAACCACCAGGCGCTGGAAAGTCGCAGAAACCCCATGTAACCCAAATGGAAGGACACAATACTGCTAGGGGGTGCTAAACGCAGTCTTAACCTTTGCGGATTCCGTTAAAGGAACCTGCCAGTATCCCACTTGTCATGTCAAGAGTAGTCAAATATTTAACCTGTCCTAGGTCGAGGTCGTCCACTCGTGTCATTGGATAGGCATCAATCTGGGAGACCTGATTAAGTCGATGGAAGTCATTGTAAAACCTCCAACTACCATCAGTCTTACCCGACCAAGATGATGGGACTGGACCAGGGACTATGACTTTCCTCTGTCACCCCTGGTTCTAGCATGCACTTGATCTCAAATTCCAATTAAGCTCTTTTTGCCTCAGGAAGGTGATATGGGCGTTCTCAAACTATAACTCAGGTTTCTGTCACAATCTATCATGCGCAATCAGAGAATTCCTTCTGGGTGTTTCACTCAGTACCTCCAGGATGGACAGGATAACTGCTTCCGGCTCCCGCCTCTGTTTAGGACTTAAATCCCCACCAAAGCTAAGGTTGATCTTTTAAGCAAAGAGTGAGTGGGGCTAATCGGAGGAGGGATCGAGATCCCTATCCTTCCGCGGCTTCAGCAGATTTACATGATATACGCGCTCGCTCGGCTGACGATTGGGTTGTTTCACCAAATAGTTGACAACAATAAAGTATCTGTCTATCTATCTCTGTCTATCAACTCCTTTCCCCTCCTTAACTTCATATGGACCTTGACAGTAGGCTAGTAACTTAGAATGGGAGGTAGGAATAAGAACCATGGCCGATCTCCCGGGTGGAATTCCCGGAGAGACGTGCCTAGGCTGTAATATCGGGCCTGTGCTGCTTGCACCTCTTCCATGTAGTTTTTAAGTAGGGGACGAATTTTCCCAAATCTGTTGCGTAACTATGTGATATATTCTAATATGTTTGTAGTGGGAAGAGCCTACTATGCAGTTTGGGAAAATATCTTCAGGTGGATATGTTTACTTGAAGACAGATAGTGAGCTGCAAACAAACACGTTTTTTGCTTCGCAACTTTGTGTCTCTCAAAAGGCCTTTATTCTGCATAAGGGCTGTTATTTTAAGGTTGAGTAGCTCTGACTACTGTTCATGTTGTAACATGTAGTATTTACTATCATTCCTCAAAATCAGTAAAAACACAAGTTTAGATGAATACTCACCTCTGGTCTCAGTAGGCCAGGACTCTGTCAGTTACTTTCTACATTTTTGAATATTCCAATTCACTGTATTAAACATAACTTCCAATGCCATCAACCTCCTCCATTTGCCATTTATAGAAAACATCTACCTTTAGGACAAGCTACAAATACAGATATGACAGCATTTGCAAAATGTTTGTATGGCAGTCTAGAGTGATACAGTGAGATTCTGTAGCCATGATGGCCATGACAGCTAATTAGCTATTCACTGTTTTGTATTTCAATAATATAAAATTGATGTTGGGGATGTAAACCCTGTTTATATTATTGAACCTTGTTTATTTAATGATAATTGTTGACAAATTTTAGTGATGGATGTTGGGAATGTAAACCCTGTTTGTATTAATTAACCTAGTTTATTTAATAATCGTTGACAAATGTTAGTATATAATGTACTGTATATACCGTATAATATAAAAGGGATAATTATAATTTTTATTTTTCTTTCCCAATGTGTGTCATATTCTGGAGAACTGAGTACCGGGCAACCAATTACTGGTCTTAGATAGATTTCAGTTAAATTGAAATGTTTGCAGGAAACAGTATTTTGGCATGCATTGCCACACCCACCACACAACAAACCACCTGGATTGGGACCCTGGGACCTGAATGCAGCAGGCTTTACCTCAGCACCACACTGGAACAGTGTGAGATTTTTTTTTGCAAATCCTGCCACCAACCCCCAAGTTTTTTCTATAAATTAGAGGATCTGCTTGCAGGGTTGGATACAGATTAACACCATACCCAGGTCGAAACAGTTGCAGGTTAAGGGCCTTCTTCAAGGGCCCAGTAGAGTAGAGGCACTTCTGGTGTTTACAGGATTGTTGTTGTATGTTATTGTTGCATACTTAATTTCTGTAGTTTTCTAAAAATTAAACATCTGTTTTCGTTTTTTGCATTTTTATTTAGCTACTAGAAATCAAACCTTCCTAATTTTGTATTGAATGTTGACAGACCAATTATAATTCCTTTTTTCTTTTCTTACCCAGGCCATCTCCAAATTTTGTTAATACTTCTTAGTGTTGTAGAGGAAGTATTATATGATGGCACAGTACAAAAATAAGACCCATGGGTAACTTTAGTGTAAGTGGGCACAAGTCAAAAGTTCAGATTATTGTTATTGGCTGACAAACACATTTTTTTTATAATGAACCAAGTCTTCTTTTCACAGTTTCTTATTTCCATTAGTGTTGCATTGGAATGACAACTGCTTTTCTTGCCCTGTTTTCAATTTTCATTGATTACTAATGTGTATTTTTGAGGCATATAATAATATTTTAACATGATTTTAGCAGAAGGGTCTCCAATTTTTGAATCATATTACGTACAACACAAACATTCCTATAGCGCCTTGTATTTGCCTTTATATTCTTAGAAGACACAGTTTATGCTTAGGAGTTCAATATTTCTACGTAAAACAGAGATAGTAATTCATTCTCAGTACGGTAACAAACAGTTTAAACAGTGCATCTCTGGAGCCAAATGAAGTAATGTCTGTAGGGTGACTTCTCATGAGTGTAGTGTTATTAATTGTCCAAGGGAACAGAATTGTCACAGAGCTATAAAAATACTCTTTTTATGGAAAAATGAAATGTCAGAAGTGAAAAACATTTTTCTGTTTTTTTCATTTTACATGAAAGCTGTGAAGTTATTGTTCTTTTAAACTAAAAAAAAATATTTTTAGTTCGAACAAACCCATTCCTATATTGCTACCCATACACTGCACCATGAAGGCCGAATATTATGGTAAAATCTTTATTAGATGCTATTTGAGTGTTAAGGTGAATGAAGATAGTTTAATGTATCACTCTTTCTAGCTTGAAAAAAAAAGATTTTTTTTTAATACAGTAATTCAGTAGACACGTTGAATGTTGTTTTTTAGTCATTTGAAGGGAAAGTTATTGATGTAGTGTTTAGTGCCTCTCTTGTCAAAGTCCCAGGTCATTAGATTTAAGTGTTACCTTGGTCAGTGTCTGTGTGGATTTTGCCTCATATCAGCATGGGAAGTTCTCTAGGTATTCCAATTTGCCCTTAGTATCATAAAGATGTTTATGTTAGGTTGATTAGTGACTAGTCAACCACACTGACCAGTTAAGTGTGAATAAGGGCCTTTGTGTCAGTATGTCCTGGGACCTTTCCTTCTTGAGTTGTGTTTCATGATGAACAGTTTGGCTTGGACTCTTCATGACCCAAATTAGAGTTAATAGTGTAAGAGAATGGAAGGTCAATTAGTGATGATCTAGTGGCCATGTTTCTTCCTATGCTGAGGAAAATAATATAGGGCATTTACAGGTTCTTAGATGCAAGAAACAAAAAGTACTAAAAATAAATTATTACTTCTTTCTATTGCCTGAAGCAAACTTGTGTTTATCAAGTATTCACAGAGTGCAAGAGAGAAACTCCTGGCAATGAATCAAAGCAATGCAGCTGAAAAACATGTTTAAGCAGTCTTCAATAAAGCATGCAGATCATAACACATAATTCCAAGGAAAAAACAGTTATGTTGCATGTGATGTTCACACTGTGAGTCCAAGGGTGTATTGTTCCAGTGAACATATATTATGGGTGAAAGTATTTATTAATACTCTGTTACAAAGAAGTAAGCATTCCAATATTGAACATGTTTTTCAGTTATTAAAGCAGACAAACAGGAAAAAAAAGTTCAGACTATACATATAGGTGCTCAATATCATTCATTGAAGAGTGAGCTTGCAATTTTATTGACAAACCTCATACTCTACCCATAAAGACCTATGCCCTTCACACTGAAAGGGGACACAATGAACTGTAGGGCATGAGCTATTAACATGTTTTATAACAAAAGGATTAGGACAGAATACTTGTTTTCATAAAGCAACCTTAAATAGTTAATATATCTTCCTAAGGGATAATCTGATGCTTGGATATTTCCTCATCCATTACAAAAATTAATTATAGGTTAAAGAATCATTATTGTCACATGTGCAATGTACAGTGAATTTCTTACTTGTATGTGCTAATCAACATGTAACATGTCATCATTTTCTACAGTCAAACTTACTGGAACAAACATTTTCACTGTCACATCAAATCACAACACAGGAGCTCCAAAGTCCCTGAGGAGTAATTCAGGCTAAGCATTTATAACAGTGTTTGAACATACACAATTGCTATGCCTAGCTTTGAATAACATTTAGTCAGCTAATGTGCATTCCAGCTGAATAAAGTTTGAAGGTCTTGATACAGTTGAGTTATGGATGACTTCTACAGAAAGAAAGAAAAGCAGCTTGACAGAATCATACTACATTGTTACAATGACAACCTGTGTGAGAAGACAGATTCAGTCCTGAACTGAACATCATCAAAGCAGCTGAAGTCGTTAAACTTTAACATTGCCTCACAGTAGATGAAATCAGTTAGATCAGACCAAGATCTCCAATGAATAGGAAATCATATACCAAAAAGATTAAGCAGAACTTAAAATGGGACAAGGCATATTATTACTTGTGTTCAAACTTTATATCACTCTGGGATCAAGTAGCAGCTGTGTAAATGCTCACGTGAATTCAACTAAGATGTGCAACTGAATATAAAATGCAAAAGTTGGAGGACTACATGACAAGACAACAGAGTTCAATATGACCTATTTTAACCACAAAAAAAAATAAAACTCCAAGTTACTGTAGATATATTTATGTTCATTTTCATTTGGTTTAGGTGGTTTTTTTTTTTTTTTTACAGCAATTGACTATGTCAGTCAATAACACAACCCCTTCCCTCTGAGCTGCTGCAGTAAACTGTGCCCATGTTGACAAAGTGCTGTTTTGTATGAATGCAAGATGTTTCAGTATTACAGTATGTCTGGGGACACTGTGTTGTTGTAGGTAGCAACTACAAAACCCTGTATGTCCATAATGTTTAAAACACTTGCAGCAAAGCAACATAGACTGAAAAGATTACTTTATCTTAGAGCTGTATACAGTATGCTCAAAGATCCATTGAGAATGTTAACCTTCCTATTCAGATATTCTACCCAGAAAATCACTGTAAATCCATGTCAATTACAATATCAGTAGCATGCAGGTTATACACTGTATTATCTTCTTATCTATGAGTGACACAAAACTCGCAACATTTACAGCAGCCATCAGAGGTGGCTTGAGAAAGGAGAAAGTGCTTATCGTTTTTTTTTTTTTGCTAAACCAAGTGCTTAAAAGACATTATAGTTTAACTTAGTATTTAGCTAGATTAAGGAGACTGCAATTTAATATTGGTGTTATTTAAATACAGCTCACCTATGGCAGAGAGCAACAACATATTGTATTACTTTGTCGTACATAGACTATAGAAGTAAAATATTTGAGGATGTCTGTTGAGATGTTGATGCTAAATCTGTGTAAATATTGTTCACTTAAAACCAAAGATATGCACTAAATACAATTAGTAAAATATAGTTATTAAAATAAACGTGAAGCACATTCAGTATAATATTTTTTGTATATAGCAATTTATATAATATAGGGTTTTTTTCAATAACCTTGCTTGTACAATATAAGCACTGAATATTACCCTTAGGACTTGTAATCTGTTTAGCAGATCAGCTTCACATAAGGAAAAAAATACAATTATGGGTCAGTTTCTGACGTATTTGTAGTTCAGCAATCAAAGTTCAAAGCTTTATTGGAGATTCCAACTGGATTAAACTGGTCTAGTTATGTTTCCTCTGGGTCATCTAGGTCACAGATTACTTAAGATACAAAGTGAAGTTGCCTGATTTTGCTGTGGTGTATTAACAAAAGTCATGAATGTTTTTTCTCATCTGGTACATATTATGCTCTGTATTAATGAGTCAAGGTAAATATCTGTATGCTGTTGTTTTTGGCCACAAAATTATTAACACTGAGTAAAAATTGTATTGGTCATTGACTTTAATACAAAATGGAAGGAGAAGAATTGCATCATGAGAGCCCATGCAGTTTTTTAAAGTTTACTAAAAACTAACAAGTTATTCAAATTCAAAAACTTATGTCATATTCAATCATTATTGTTAAATTAAGATTGCAGTATTAGCCCAAACTTACATTAATTCAGTTATGTTGTGTATATAGAATAATTCGGAGGTGATTCCGTATTCTGACAATACATTCAACCAGCAACTAATAAGTAAAGTGAATTTGCTAAGTGGAAGGCACAGTGGCATGGTTGTCTAGCCTGCTATTACAGCTACAAAACACAGGTTTACAATCTCAGCCCATTTACTGTTTCTGTGGAGTCTGCATTCCTCCTATCTGGTTTTTATTTGAATACTGTGTTTTTACCTCAAACATCATCTTGGAGATTTGTCTAATAGGTTAAGTAGTAACTTTGAATTAGCCCTTCCCAAGTTACCAGCGGAATGCTGTATGTGGTAATTCTGCTATGTGTTTTAATTATCTCCCATCAGACATTAATGCAGTGCTATTGGGATGATCTCTGTGTACACTAAAGTAGAATAAGCAGGTTAAAATTTTAATTTGTCAAGTAATTATATATTGTTATACTAATAATTTAATAAGTCATTGTTTTCATTTAATGCATTTAAATGTGTGCTATTTTCATTTTCTCTAGTTGGAGTAATTGTCAAACAGAAAGCATAATAACAGAGAGCCGATCAGTACTGGTGACATCTTCAGTGGAAACCAGCAGGCAGACCAGTCCATTTGGACATCGAAGTCGTTTAAATGGCACAGGTTGTTTGAGAGACGTTAATGTGTTTTTAAAGAATTCAAGAGATACGCCTGAATCCTTTAAAGACTCACCATACAGTGAGAGGTAAGCATATTATGTTAAGTAAATAAACAATATGTTCCAGGATCTTGAGTTTATAAAGTGCATGTATCAAATAGCCAATATTAGGTTTTCATCTAAAATGTTGCTTTACTATAAGTAGAGCTTGCTATTCATATTCTTAAAGAATAAATCATAACTGTCTGACTATAACCAATTTACTAAGAACACAATTCTAGTTCTTTGAAGAGAAGCTGTTTGTTGAAACATGGTTAGTTTTACATCAATCTGCAATGCTGTTTCTAAATGGGGATTGTAGTTTTTTTGTTTTTAAATCATCTTGACTTCATCAGACACATCACCTCCACTACATTATTTTTGTTGCTTATAATGTTTTTCTCTGTTATAGTAGCCACTGTCCAGAGCTATCACAATTTCTTAGATGTGAGGTTTTCATAAAATAAATTAAAATAGTTTATACCATATATAAATGATTACCTGGTAAGATCAAGGTTCCTGCGTCTCTTCTTTGTGTTACCTTATGTTGCCTCCCTAAAGCAAAGGCCACTAATATTCATCAGACAACTTAACACAGTCATTGAGATGTGAATTTTCACAATGCTTTAGAGTATATCATTTACCAAAAATCTCACTCTGTTGAACCAAATCTGCATTATTACTTTTTTTCATGTAGGCTAATATTTTCTTGATTAGGAGAAAGGGAGAAGTTTTACATTTGCAGGTGCGACAATAGCCATGTTGAAGCTTTCGCTGTTTTAGGGTACACCTCTTTTTTTAAGGGGCGAGAAGGTATATTTGTGAATTATTAGCTAGATGATGTTTGTTTCACTCCCTGTCCAATCTATACATATTTTAATTTTGTTATTTAATTTCCTTTCTGAAATGTCACCGTTTTATTAATGTGCATGGCTAATTATTTTTAACATAGATCAATTGAAAGAGAAGCACATGTTGTTTCACTTTTTCTGTGAGCTGACCACTCAAGCACTTATTAACAAAAGACCTCTTGGAAGATAATATGCAATAACACTTCTAAAAGGACAGTGCATGCCCTATGCAAAAAAAAAAGAAACAATTTGTTTCCCTGAGGGACCTGGCAAAAGAGGAGTCTATCGCCTTCCTTTCTATAACTGATTTGCATAGAACAGAGACACAAGTCATAATAAACCTTTAAAGCTTATTTTGTTACATTTTCCTGAAGAAGCCGCTCTTCATCAGTGCCAAGAAATTAATTGTTCCCAACAAATACTTTAGTTACTTTCAGTCCTTCAAATGTACATTTTTTTAGTTATGCCAAGCACAGCTTATGCCCAGTCTTTACAAAGAAAAATTTTTCACCTCTCCTTTTTATCATCTGTTATAAACACATCTTTCTAATAATGACCAGTACATGCATTCACTGCCTATTCCACGTTCAACCGTTTAAATTATTCCTGAGGCATCTTGGTTTCCTTTTTCTTGAAATCCCTCTGTTAAGCATGATTATGCAGCTTCACTCAGCTGAATAGTCATTTTGGCTCATTGAGTCTATCAGAGATAATACTTGCATTAATGAGCCATACTGCACCTCTTCTTTTATGGAATGTGTCATTTTTCCTTCTTATTCTCAACATAAAGACGGTGCCTCTGAGCTAATATAGAATATTTGGTAACTGATAGAGCAATATCAGACCCACCAAAAAACCCATTGGTTGATCAGGTTACATTAATATGTTGCCTGTGTTCCAGAGTCACAACAGAACTAATACTGCATGTACATTGTATGGATTTTTCCACCATTATTTTAACAAATTGCTGTTCTTGTGCACACACACACTCAGTAAGCAGTACTGGCAGTATACATTGACAGTAAACATTGTCTCCACCATTGCTGAATTTCTATCTTGAATTTATAAAATTGTGATAATTTAATTTTATACTTAATTGTTTCAAGCGGTTATTGTTTGAGTAAACACAGTAAATTGTTTTGTCTTCTTGTCTTCATCGTATGATGCAGGCCGATGAATTAGTGGTGATTTTCTACACCTTCATTGTCATGCTGAAGACTATTTCATTCTAAATGGTTAATTACTGCCTTTCAAGTTCATCTTTGTGTGCAGTGAACTGACTGTTAAGCCAATTTGGGAACATAAGTGTAAAATTTATTAATGTATCAATGTTCCGTTCCCATTTCAAAGGCATTGGCAAATAAATATATTTCATGAATTTTGATGTTTGATAGGAAACTGGTTAGCAAAGCGTAGAATTATGATAATTGGAAGAAAAGATAATTGTTTTGTAAAGCCGTATCCTTTAAGCTTATCTCTGATTATCATGGTTCTGCAAAATCTGAGCTCTAAATATGGTCTGGAATCAGCTGCTTTTACATTTATAATTAAAAAAGGAAATGAAACAGACTGCCGTGACTGTTGAAGTGTGGAAGATTCTTGCTTGTTTAGTAGAAGCAATACAATTTCTAATGCAAATTGTTTTAAAAAAAAAAAAGTGGCTGATTTTTTTCTACATAAATCTTGAGCAAAGTTAAATGATTGTTCTAGTTCTTTTTAATGTTTTATTTTATATTACTTATAATACAGTATATAAGTGTCTCAGTGAAAAAGAAAAAAACTCCATATTTGCCTTTATTATTGACATGAACAAAACACACTGAAATTCTGCATGTATTTTTTTTAAGTCACCCACACACAAACAAAGTAAAACAATACAAAGAGAATTTAGCAAACCATATTATTTTTTATCTGGACCAGCTATTGGTACCAGTCTGAAAAGGACATTTTTTATTTTCTTTCTCCACAGCCAAGAATGTTCCTTTCTTATCCCAAATTTCTTTTCTCTTGTTCTTCCCACTCAGTTTTCATGTGTTTGTTGTCACATTTGTACAGATTTTCAGTAATATAATATTTTAAATATTTGATATTATTTTAAAAATATAAATAAAATAAAATATAAATATTTTATATTTAAAATGATACAGCATAGGTTTTCATACTTTATCTATGTTTAGTATTTCCATGGGTAGTCTGGTGTTCATGCCTATAATCCTGAAATACTGTCCAAGGTTGGTTCCTGACTAATTGTTCATCCCAACCACAAACTGGAAAAGAATTTTCAAAAAATTATTAGGGAGTTGTACTATTCAGCTTTACAAATATGTGAAACCCTCTTTAAACCACTGCTCTGAACTAAAATGAAGTCCTTTACATATAATGTGAGTAGTGAAGCAAAACTCTAAGAAGGTGTTTAGTAGATAATTATATCTGTCTGAAAGATAATGTAAATTGGACAGTAGTGAACTTCAAGAATGCCACTGCTTTCAAATTACTCGGTGCTCCTACAAAAGGTTTGTTAACTTTAGTTAAATCAAAAATGTGGCAGGACCAGTGACACACTGATCAACAATGATATTTGGGAGTCATCCCCATAACACACAGTTTGTTTTGTAAGAGATAAAAAACCTATTATGCAGTCATTTGATAAAAGAATACTTACGGGCCAAGGTATTTAGTTTATGTAAAGACATAAATGAGTCTTTATCCACTCCACCAAGGTCTGTGTTCACTGGACTATTGAGTGAGTAGCAGCTTTCTGTATACACTGAACATAGTTGAATTAAATAGCTGCCCAGTCCAGTACAAAAAGTAAGCCCTAGCAAGCTGGTAGAGGTTCATGGCTGAGTACTTGTGTGCATTAGTCATGCCTTAAGTAAAACTGGTTTCTAGTTAAACTGTGAATTGACTTGACTTCACTTGACTTACAATACACAGTGTAATGAGAGAGACAAAGAAATCATAAATCTTTGAGTCACCCAAAGACTAACCCCATATAATGAAAAGAAACCCCAGGTTCAAATGTGTTAAAAAGGCAAAAGACACAAGTCACAAGTCTCAAAGTAGACTACTCAAGATGGAAGAGCTTCTGGTCTTATGGACTCCAGGCATTTGGGCACCAGAAGTAATGTCAAAGATGTTATGGCCATCAACCTTACTGTCTGCAGAGAGAGGAAGAAAAATGGCATCAGTCAACAGTGTCCTCTGCAGTTCCGGCAGGAAATTACAATTATATGAGCCCATAAGTTGTCTCCCATGTGCACGGGTGTGACAAAGTTAAGTGTCTATCCCCACCACAAGAATTCTTTGCACTTTAAGCTGTGTACTATAAAGTAAGCTTTTCCTTAACCTGAATATTTCTTTATTTTATTCTTATCTAAATTGGGGACCATAACGCTCCCTCATTTTATTTATATATACTGTATATATGTATATATATATATATATATATATAATATATAATATAATAAAATATGCATAACCCTTGATGGCAGCCTAAGCCAACAACATGACGCAACCTTTCTGGGTCAGATGTACAAATTTGGTACAACACATAAACAATTGCTTTTGAAAATGTCAGTCACTTGCTTGTGGACGTTATTTGTCCAAAGTAATATTTCCTCCTCCTAGCTTTTTGAAGCCTAATGAGTCATCGAGTTTGTCATAACATAATTGCTAAAGCAAATAGAGACAATGTATTCTCCATTTATCTACACAAGCATAATTTATAAATCCATCCATCCATTATCCAACCCGCTATAACCTAACTACAGGGTCACGGGGGTCTGCTGGAGCCAATCCCAGCCAACACAGGGCGTAAGGCAGGAAACAAACCCCGGGCGGGGCGCCAGCCCACCGCAGTAATTTATAAATGGAAATGTAAAATATCTGACAAATATTACTTTCTTCTGAGTGCACCATCAAAAGTTTTGGACCTGTCTGCTGAGGTACAGTGAGAGTCCTAACAATCCAAAAAGATAAATAACATGTTGCATTCCATGTTGCAAGAATGGACTTCTAATTAAGGAACTTGTTATAGAAAAAATGCTAGTCTTTCAAGAGATAAATTTGAACCCTTTCATTCATTTGTCGTCTGTTGGCTTGCTTGGCATCATTTTATTGTTTGTCATATTAAACAACGAAACAATTTAAGTGTTCTGAATCTTAAAAAGCTAGTTAATTAAAGATGTGTGTTCAACTAGAGAACAGTGTTAGGTACTAATTTAAAAAATGGTTGGAATGCAAACAGACACTGCAGCCCTCTTATTTCCACCACTGAGTTAGAGGCATGGAAAACCAGCATTCTGCTGTTTTAAGGCATGTGATGTAAAACAGGTTTAGCAAGAAAAAGGGTAGTTGGCTTAGGTGGGCTGCCACAAAATTAAATTGCATCCTGCTTAGTAATAAATGCCTTTGGAAAGACCAGTGATTTTAAATAATTCTTTAATTTGTTTTGAACTTTTTAAAATTCATGCTATGTTGGATGCACTATTCGATTCCCTCATTAATATTCTAATAGAAAAAACATTTTAATTAACTCTCACATCAGGATGATCAATACATTAAAAAAAAAAATAAAATCTTTGAAAATGTTCTTATATAGGTGTTGTGCTTAGTTTATATTTAAATTCAAAACTTCTGGTAATTTATTACCCTTTCCTTATTTACAGGTACATGTCTGCAGTGACAACACCTAACCGTCTGTCGCCTGTGGATCTTCAGCCTCCAGTTGGCCCAAGCCTGCCACCTTCAGAAATGTCACCGTCAGTGTCCAGTCTTGCAACATCCATGCCTTCAGTCGCGATCAGTCCTTTCATGGAGGAAGAAAGGCCACTGCTTTTGGTGACACCTCCACAGTTGAGAGAGAAATGGCATGACTATAGCAATAGCAACCAGCAACGGAACTCTGCCCATTACAATGAAGGGCATGAAGCCCACAGTCCACCCCCCAGCCCTTTGCGAATTGTTGAAGATGATGAGTATGAAACTACACAGGAATATGAAGCTCCAGCGCAACAGCCTGTTAAGAAAGTTTCCAACAGTCGACGTGCAAAAAGAACAAAAATTAATGGCCATGGGCAGCATAAAGTTGAATCAGACAGTGACTCGATCTCTGTGAGCAATAGCTCAGAAAGTGAGACTGAAGATGAGAGAATTGGGGAAGACACACCTTTTCTCAGTATACAGAACCCTATGACAACGAACCTTGATTCAGCGCCTACATTCTGGCTGGCTGAGGGCAGCAGGACTAACACAAGTCAAAAACTTTCTGCACAGGATGAATTGCAAGCAAGGTTATCTGGTGTAATATCTAATCAAGATCCAATTGCTGTATAAAAGAAAGAATACATATAGATTCACCAGTAAAATTTAATTTTCTATCAAAGTATTAAAGAAGAAGCCCATTTAGTTTAAATTAAACTATTTTATTTTATCATTAGTAGATTTAACAAAAAAGTCTTTTATAAATTAAAAATCAAATCTAAAACTGTGTGTTATGAATGAATGTGCCATACTATATACAGCAGTTTTTACAGTATTTCAATAGAGAAGACTATCTACGGTGCCTTTATGTTGTATTATGTTCTGTTTAATGCAGATTTCATTCAGTGTGTGGTGCCCCAGCATATTTACACAGCAACAATACCGTGGAAAATGACTTGCTGCTTTGGCTTTTGACCAGTGTCTTCTGGTTATTAAGAAATTAACTATTTAAATTAAATGAAAGTGCAAAACTGAAACTAGCAAAATCGTGGTCATAAGCTGTTTTTTTTTTTTTTTTCTCTCTCTCTCTGTTTCTTTAAACTCGTCCATGTAATGTCATCCGTAGTATAGCTGTCTCTGTCTTTTGTGTTCTTACGCGTCACCCACAAACTTATTCATTCTTAAAAAAACGAAACGGTCCATGGTCAGAACCAGCTAACTCAAAAAAGGAAGCATTAACCTTTTCATATGGCTTTATAATTTAGACCAAATGACTAAGCATGCAATTAAAAGAAAAAAAATATATACTGTGTGCACGTGTGAAGGCTTCACTTCTAACACAAGGGTTTCTCCTTCTGAATGTTTAGATGAGAAGTTAATTTTTCCTTACATTTTCAAATACACGTCCTTTTGACCATTCTGGCACCTAACAGCATTCCTTCCTTTAAAAAGCGGCTGGCAAGGTGTTTGTCTCGCCTCCCTTTTCGCCTAGGCTGGTCCCACTGTTTTATATTAAATATAATATAAAGCCCAGTGCATGTTGTTCCTCCGGATGTTAACTTGATTTGTAGTTGTATGTTTATGACACCAGCTGGATACCATAAAGCAGTTCTGACTCTGTCTTGCGGTGACTTGTACCTGCCTTTTACCTCTACATATTAATCTTGCATCCAGTTTTTCCAGATTCATTTAACTCCATTGTACCCTAAAAATGAGAACATGAACTGAACATTGTCAGATGTTCTCCTAGAACTGTTCATAATTACATTTTAAGGAAAAATACCGAATCCACCATTTTAATAAAGCATAAGAACTCTAAAGGACTAATGCTATACCATTTTACGAGGTTCATTGCTGACTGTTCGGCAATGCCATCCACTTGAAGCATATGCATCGCTTTCAGTAAATTACTTACATAGTCAGCTTTCCAGTGCAATTCACTTTTGTTGTATTCATCACTTCTTGATGAAAATCTGTATGAAACCACATAGAGCTATCCATTTTATCATAATAACAGTCATGCTGCTTAAGTCTGATCTTTAAATGTTGCCTTACCTGGATTCTCGGACTCCACTGGACTTGAGCTCTTAGCCAAAAGTGCAGCAAGTTGTCCAGTAGAAATTTATTTTCAACCCGAATCCAGTTTACATCCATTCATGACTTTGTTTGGTGGTGCATTAGTCCAATCGCACATTGCAAGCAAAGGTCTGGTACTCTATGCTGTTTAACTGAATACAGTCAATCTCAGTGTCTCAGGTTTTGAAACTTTTTTTTTTTTGCTTTTTGATTTCTTTCTTCCTGTCTTATTGATCTTTCAACATGGTCCACATATAGAGGATGATCACACACTTCTGAACCGCAGAATGGCTACAAGTGTTCTGCACAAGGAAATGATCAAACATAATGTGTTGCTCAGAACTGTCCTCTGGCTCCCTATGTAGATGCTTTTATGGATGTGGGTCAGCATAACAAGAATATGTTTGAGAATAATTGAAAAAATAAAGAGTGTGAATTCTGACTGTTCGATAACAAACATTGACTCTGACTCACGGTTGACTGACAGTTTAGCAAGATTATATGATCTTTTAACACATAAATTAGGCAATGCTAGAGTTGACAGAAAGGACAAAACTGCCTTTTTCTTTAAAAAATGAGACATCAGTTTACCGAATATTTTACAAATGTCTGTGCAGTTTGCTGGATGGTATTTGTGTCAGTTTTCATTCTCTTCATTACTGTAGTTAGGTGTATTTTGCATATTCACTACACATGAATCCCAAAAACATACTGGCAAATGCTGCAATTTCTCAATCGAATGTACAAATTGTCAGAACTTTGAATTTTTATAGCTGAATGTAATTTTTGTTTGATAATGATGTGCACTTAACAAGTATCTTCTGTTACCATATAAACAATTCAAAAAACTTTACATAGCATAAAAAGTCAAATTAACCTGAAAGCATTTGTAAGAAAATACTAACCTCTGGCTAAGCAAGACTTTTGGTGTACTCTGTGTAGTTTGCTTCATGTTTTAAATAAATGATAACAAGTACAGATGGCAGCTCATTGTCTGAATAGCTAAAGACTAACAGCTCCTAAGTGAAACGAAGCAGATATTTATGCCAGTGGCAAACAGTTACATTTACTGAAGTAGAGCCATATGTCTTGTTGCTCCGCAATTAGTTATTTAACGCACAAGTGTCTTGTTATTTTCACAAACTGAGCTTTATTGAAAATAGGTACAGAGAACCTCAAGATATACTAAGTTGATATTTAGATGTCCTGCTTAGTTCGTTTACACGAATATCCCCCCGTATGTTTTGCACCATTTAGCAGGTGGTTTGAAATTTTCCAAAAGCTCATCTTGCGTACATTTTACTCTGAAACATGGTCACGTGTTACCCCCTTTTTTTAAAATTTCTATTCTGTATTCGATTAGTTTCAACTCTTATAATTTGAATGTAACATGCAGCCAGGTTATCACTTATGATATTTGTACCTTAAAAACTGACGGATTTCTTCACGCATGGCTACATCAGATAATATTTAAATGTACTTTATTCTCCTATTATGCAATTATTACTAGGAGTAAAGATGATGCCTGTGATGCAATACCACAGCTAGCCTTAAAAGTACACTGCACTGCTAACTTAACGCCTACAGAACAGTTAAGAAGAGTAGAAGTTTGTTAAATGGCTCTGAATACGGTACCACTGCACGCCCAGTACATGCATGCAGTGCACATTTCTAGTGAATATGCATGCAGCAGTTTCAATGACAAGCAAAATGAGAACTTCTGATGCTGACAAACTAAAAAATTGTGGAAGGACGCTTGTACTTGTGCTACTTTATTTAACTTCTCCCCTGATTTTTCCCTCCTTTACAAGTCTCCCTTTTTGGCTGCTTGGAAGTGTTTATTGGCAAGGTTGCTGAGTATGGTTTTCTTTGTACTTGCAATTTAAATGAAAATACAACTTAATATGTAAATTGTATTTTTTTTGTTCTACTTTTTTAACCATTTCCCAGGGATATTTATTTCTTTTAATGCTATTGTACCTAAAATGCAGGCATTTTTTTTTTTGCAATAATAAAATGAAACGTGAAATGAAATGAATAATAAAGTGAAGCATTCCTAGTTGGACCCTACTAGAACTCCCCCATCCCTGTCCACTAGTGATTGTTCCATGCCTATCATGTGCATTGCAGAGCCATCTCTCACAGATCCTACCCATTACCCTTTCATCGTTCACATCACAATTCTACAGACAAAAATACATCAAAATGTCAGGATTGCCTTTTTCTTTGGGCTTATCTTGTGGGCTGCTTTTATGATCTTGTCTTTCTAAAAGCAAACAAAAGTGAGGGTGCAGAACACCCATCCAGTGTGTGATTTGGCTTATTCCAGTTCAGGACTATGGGTAGCAGGCCCTGTAAGACAGCTTCATCAAATTAAACGTCGATTATCAGAATAAACAATTTCAATATGAAAAAATTTACATTTTCTTGCACTATATTGCAACCAGCGTTGTTTCCGCTTGACCATTGGCTATGTTGAGCTCCATGGCTGTGCTTGATGGGATTTTCTCCCACAGTCCAAAGACACTGATCACTTAGTTCAGTTGCCATTCACAAACTGCTTCTGGGCACTCTGTAGTCAACAGAATTTTCTTTCAAGGAGACTTCTTGCCTTGAGTCAGTGGCAAAAAAGATGTCTGATTCCATGTGACCATCAACTGGACTGAGCTTTCCATTAAATGGACCGGTGGATGAGTGGTGCTCTTTTGTTCTTCACTTTCGAGTCAGCAGGCAGCAAAGTTGATGACCTGTATTACTGCTGGTGTACAAAACACTCGCCCGCTATGATCAGGAGCCTGTTTCTTTATATCCTTTCCCCCCATTTAGTAAGACTAACAGAATTTTGAACTCCATTGCATAACTGTTTTGTTCAGTTCATTTTTAGTTAATATGTGTGACCAGACGGGGACAACTTAGATTTTCAAATAGCCATTCTGTTAGTTGAAGAATGCAAGAGTCAAGCCAAATGTAACAGAGCAGACGACATTGTTCCTTAATAAGTACCTGTCGAATAAAATGTGTGTCTCTGTACCCCAGCTGGGTCAGCATGGCCACCATCGGTCCTCTGATCACAAGGCTGCTAATAGTGCCTGAGGTTTTGAGGCCGGGCAAAATAAAAGAAAGAGTTAGGCGTTAAAATAAAGACTAACATTTAAATGAATAACATCTTTATAGTGCAGCGTTGTGTGTGTTTCTCTTCAAAAAAAAGTATTCAGTGTTTGGGGCCCAGAATAATACTGTTTCAGTTTTTAAAGACTTACATAATCAGAAGTCACAAATTTTTATTTCTCCCTGAAAATGTTTGCTTATATATGTGGCAGAAAGAAAACTGGGAGAGAAGCTTCATCCTTAAGGGTATATAATCAAAGTTGAAATTAATTACCTTTTTTTTGTAAAGAAAAAAAAAAAACATTTTTGCATATACTTTAATATTATCTATTGTTTACGTGTAATGTGTGTATATATGGATAGATATACACAGTATTTTCACACATACATGCAAACCTATGTATATATATTTATATAAAATTACAAGATAATATAAAACTGAAATATTTAAAAGGAAATTTTTTCACAATGTTAAAGTGATGGTAATATATTAAAATGGACAAATGTAACTGCAGTAATCATTCAACGCTTGTTTTAATGATTTCTTTTTTGTCACTCTTAATTGTATATGTAACAATATATTTCTCCAGTTTGTAGTAGCCATACCGTTCTGTCACTTAGAGGTCAATCTTCCATTCTGGTGGGTCTTTCTCATGAAACCTTGTTTGATTTTATTTGTACGACTACTTGTATTCAGATTGGACTCATTGACAACTTACAAGTCTTTTCACTTTTGTTTTTCATTCTTAATCGACTTATAGAACATGTATTTACTGTATGTGGTTTTGAAATGTGTGTGTTTTTTACTTTGTCAGTTTAAAGAGAGGCTGAATTACTGCACTTTCTGATCGGAATGGCTTCATTGCCCCGACCTGATCTGTGCACTCAGCTACCCAGTAATTGCAGTCATAAAAAGGCACATCAGATTGTGGGCAGAAGTGAAGAATTTACAGCTCCTTCCATATGTTATTATGTAATTGGTACAATTAGGCCTTGCTGCCATCAGCAATGTACTGCACCTACAATATTCAACCATGGTAGCTATTGTGGGTTAACAATGGAAACTTTAACCCTCCAAACAAGATTTACAGAACACTTCTTTTTCAGAATAATAGTTTATAAAGAAGTCTGTGTTATGATGTATGTGTGAAAATGTAACATTACATTTCTACACACACACAGTTTTCACTCATTCACCCTTTTATTTTGTATGGCATCCTTCATTGAGCCTGTTATCTCAATACAGACAGTAGCAGAATTCAAAATGACAAAATACATTTTTGGAATGTTTTCTGAAATGACTACAGCTAATTCACACCACTAACCCTAGGATCAAAACATCTGACCTGGATGGGATCGTTTTGGAGTATGAATCAGATAAAAAGTATTTATTTAATAAACACACAAACGAGATGCCCACTAAATGGGTTTCCAAGGAAACTCAAGCTGCTGTGTTCTTCATGAGCAGCTGGGCAGCATTCAGTAAGCGTCCAGCCAAATGGGGTTAGTGAAAGAACGAGAGAACGAACGAACAAACAAACTCCTTGGTAGTATTTTATTTTATTTTTTTTTTTTTTTTGCTTTACTCTTATTAGTTAGTTTATATAGATTGCATACTGTTTGATAAGACACCTTGTTAAATTAATTGCCCTGTAAATATTCTTCCATTATTTATGGTTATATTTTTCCAAAGCGTCTTTGAAGAACTGTTCAGTCATTACAGTGTATAAAGTGTATATCCAACAAATGTTTTATGTTTTTTCTTTCATTTTTTTTATCTTTTAATTATGTATCAGTACCACATTTTGTATCATAATTTATTGTTGAGAATGTGTTTAGAAAGCAAATGTTTTCAGCAAGAAAAAGGTTAATCTGTTAAATGAAAAACTAAAGAAAATGTCAGAGCTCTGCAATATATTATCTTTTATTTATTACAGTTTGCAGTTTTTTAAGAAAACAAAGCTTACATTTTGTACCCTTTTCTTGTTTATTAAAATGAGTTATGACATTGATTTTCTTCTTCTCCTACAATATTTTTATGTTCTGCCAGTGAAATCATCACACACTTTAGAGGTAACCCGTGAATTTCCGGTGGTAGATCTGTCAGATTACTAAAAGCCTGAAACAGGAAGTCTTGAGTTTTTGTTTTTCTTTGTTTGTTTTTTTTCCTCCTAAAGCAGAGATTAATTAGTATTTGCCATTACACTTGCTTCTCCTTCAGCAGCTTTTATCCCAAAGCAAAACGAACGAGACATGGTGCCCGTTTGATAGTGTGATGATTAGTGCAGTAAGTAGTTTGCCAGGCAAATGGGCTCCTGCTCCGGGGTTTCTCTTCATGTGCTTTCACTTCCCCCTTTAAATGTAAGGGCTCGCTACTGGATATGCAGCGCACCCCTGTTAGTGCTTCTGCCTGACAGGAGTCCAAGTTTCAGGCCTGACCTGGCCACCATCTGTTCTCCCTGTGCTCCGGGTGTACTCCTGAGCTCAAAGATGTGTGTGTTGGTTGAATTGGCATCTCAATGTTCATCCCATGTGACTGAATATGAGTGATTACTTGAACGTGTACCTTACATTTGCACAGTTGCAAACGATACTGTTATTTTTGTGCTTAATTTCTTTATATTAGTTTTTGTAAGGTTGTTTGACTGATGAACTTGTGATGTACCAGCTATTCTGGATGAACATCAGGACATTACCTACCAGATGGGTGTAATGTTCCTCAATGAGTTAAGCTCATTTTGGGCTTCTTCTGTGTTTTTCATTTATCTATTGTGGTAGATAGGGAAGGGGGCGCTCTCACTCCCTTGAACCCCTGTCCACGACTCCAGACACCAGGTAAAAGTCCTCAGATTGACTTTATTCTTCAGCCACAGTGTACAAAACACCCTCTCGTCCACTATACTCATATAAATCACTAAGAAAACACAATAATAACTACAAATACAATCCTCCAGCTCCCAGACGCGTTGCCACCCTTCCACCCAGCTCAGCTCGCCGTCTGGGAGCTCCCGCAGTCCTTTTATATCTCCTGACCCGGAAGTGTTCCTAATCCCCAGTCCATGTGATTCTCAATCACTTTCCGGGTCAGGTAAAAGTTCTTTTTTCAACCCGGAAGCCCGCCGCTCTTCCTATGCCGAACTTCCGGGTCATAGGGCACAAACGAGTCTTCGGTCCTCCCTGCAGCGCCCTCTTGCGGCCCCTGAGGTATCCAGCAGGGCTGAGGATAAAAACTACATCGTCCATGATTCCCTGCTGGTCTTCGGGGCACCTCCATACTGCAGGGAGGGCTCCGTCTGGCGGCCTGGGGGTATTGGCCGGGATGATAAGCCGGCCAAATATCACACTATTTTATTTATTCTTTTTTTTTTTTTTTGCAAGGTCTGACAGTCTTTCAATGTTTTCAAGAATCCAGGATGGCTGGTATATCTTGGCACCACGGGTGTGACCATGGTCACATAATTGGTGTGTGATGTCTTATGGTCTCCATATGAAAAGACCCCAAAGTGCCATCAGAGTGTGAGTTCTTCTAATGTTGTTGAAATGACCAGGCTCACTCTTCTGACTTGGTTTAATTTTAAAGCTTCCTCTAACTGTGCCTTTACACTTTTTGTATGTAATGTTTCTTTGTGTTCTTGAGCTTGCTTTGCTGTCTGCTTAAGGCAGTTTTATCTTGTCTGTTTTACAGCACTGTGCTCTTTAAATCCGTGAGGAACTAATTAAAGCAGGCAGGCGCTCGTGCTGCTAGTTGGAATGAAGTCCAGATTACTGTAATAAGATTAAAGTCACGTGTCGCGCACTTGCTTGTCATCCAATATTAAATTCACAAAAGGAAGTTATTAGTTCTGAGTTTACTGATTATGACAACTTTCTCTGTCCTCTGATTACAATTTGCATATCATATTCTTTGGCACCGGTTACATGCACTCTTTTTAGATTATGACTTACTACACTTGTTGTCTTTGACACTTTGTCTTCTTGCTACATGTCCTGAGCGCTGTTTATTTAATTACTGTCGTCCCCGTTCCACTACCATGTGTATTCCATTAGCTCCCAAAACTGCTGTTACCATATGCAGGTAGTATGAAATGTCTTCTCAACTATCAAGGTCCAAAAATATTTACATGGAACTGAAAGCAAAGCAAAGAAATCCAAATGTTTGGATGCTGACTTAATGCACAGTTATGTTTTATAGACATCACAGGTCATGTGACTGTCAGTTGCCATGGCCATTGTAAACAATATGAAATGAAAAATAAACGTGGTATTGCAGTCATATAAAGTAATATTAATTCATTTAAATAAATGTCAACATTTAATTCTAAAACTACCTGGAGGATCACGACAACACGTGAAATTGATAAGTTATGCCTTTTTAGAGAAAATATTATAATCCCTTGCCTGATATAACTATGATAGTCTGGCCCTCACTCAGAATGATTCAAACAGTCCTGTTGTGACTTACAATGACTCAAATCAATAATATATATATATAAAATAATTATTAAAGAAAGACCAGAAATCAAGCTGCCAAGGAACAAAGCAAAAAGTAGTCAAACGGGCAAAGGTCAAAAGCAGATTCAGTTACAACAGATCGGGTAGAATCGAAAAAACGCAGCAAAAAAGTATCAGATCAGCTCACAAGAGGGAAAACCTCATAACCCAGCTAGTCACCATAAAGGGCAACAAAGGATCTTTATAAATATAAAAGATTTATTAACAGAAAAATTCTCTGTGGCACAATAATAAACTTCAAGGACCATAAACTAAAAAATCACAGACGGCAATGCCTTGAGAATAGGAAATCCCAATACACAAAACCAAGCATTGTCAAAAGGCAAGTCCAGTAACGGTCCAGTAATTCACAATAATGAAAACAGCAATAGGCACAGGAACTCCCCAGAACCACACGAGCATTCACAATGAACCACAAGACACTGCAGCTTGTCCTCAGCCTTTATAGGGCAGTCCCTTGAGGGTGATGGGAATGTGGCCCTGCCTTTTGGGGGACCACCCAAAAAACACATGAAACATAAAATGAGATACCAAAGTACATAGAAAGAAAATGACCAACACAGGAATTAAAACTGAAGAAAAGAGACTTCAAAACAACACTTGAAACCCAGCCAGGGCTGAAATGTACTGTATAATGGACAGTGGTGTGCAAAAGTATTTAATGCCCTTGAAAGTCTTCAGAATTTTCTGCTTGACAAAAGATTTGTACACATTTATCCATTCAGTCTTTTTAACGTGAACTCTTATGCTGTAACAGGAGATTTCCAAAGTCAAAATAAACCATTTTCTGTAGATGTTACTGTAGTGTTTGCATAGTGCGTTGGAAGCTCCAGGTTTATATAGCTGACAAATTAATCACAAATGACACAAAGGTGACAGTCATTTGACCGTAATCAAACCTGTGAGTCCTTTATATCTCACTGGATATAAAAAAACACCCATCGTATGGGCCATAGTCTTTGTTGGACTGTCACTGCAAACGTCAAGGTAAAGGACCATTCATTTGGTATGAGAAACAAAATCACAAGTCGGGAACTGACTACAAAAAATATCAGAGTTTGAATGTCCTGTTAGGCACTGTCAGATCCATCATTAGAAAGTGGAAGGTTCATCACAGCACCCAGACTCTTACTAGAACAGGCCATCCCTCGAAATTAAACATTAGTGTAAGACATCAACTGGTGAGAGGGGCTACTAAAAATCCAACTGTCACTTTCAGAAGTCTGCAGTGCTCTTTGGCTTATACTGGAGTGAAGGTGCCTCGGTCCACTATTTCAAAACCTTTCCATAAAACAGGCGTCCACAGGAGGACAGCGAGAATAAAGCCATTCGTTAAGCAGGCCCATATAAATATGTGTGGTATTTACTACAAAAGCATGAGAAAAGATGTGGGAGAAGGTGTTTATGGTCAGATAAGGCCAAAATAGAACTTTTTGTTAGACATCAAAGAGGTATGTGGTGTAAAACTAACACTGTCCATGCTTCAAGAAACACCATACCTACGGTTAAATATGGTGGTGGCAGCATCATACTATGGGGATGCTTTTCATATGCTGATACTGGCAATCTTGTCAGAGTTGAAGGGACAATGGATGGACACAAATACAATATTTTAGGAGAACTTGTTTCAGTCTGCTATGAACTTATGGCTTAGAAGAAGATTTGTCCTTCAACATAACAATGACCCTAAGCAGAAGGCCAAAGCAATACTGGAATGGCTCAAAAACAGAAGGGTGAATGTTGTGGAATAGCAAAGTCAAAGCCGTGATCTTAACCCTATAGAGAATGTGTGGCATTGTTTGAAAACTGCTGTCCAGAGATGCCATCCCACCAACCTAGAGGATCTCTATAAATTCTGGCAAGAAGAATAAGGAAGAATCACTCCTGAACGATGTGTAAAAGAAGGACATATTTACTACCCAAAAAATTAAGGCTGTTATTGCAGCAAAAGGGTTTTTGACAAAGTACTGATGTGCAGGACTTATGCAAACACTAACCTTTTGAGTTTTTCTTCTTCATCTTTCTAGGGAATTGAATACTTTTGCACACCGCTTTCACTTATCTTTCTCTATCTTACTAGTAATGTGTTCATTTAATTTTTTTTATCCAGAAACTTGGTCAAGGACTGATAACAACTGTCAGTCTTAAATATTTGCTAGCAGATAACATCTACAACAAAAAGAGCCTCAGCTGTTAAAGGGAGTACAGAACGGTGGCGAACACAACCTAAAGCAATGCACAAAATGGCAGCACATAAGCCTCATAATTGATACAAAAAATAATTTACTTCGCATCAAAAGTAAGGTTTATATCCACAACATGTCAAAGCTAATTCCCTAAAGTTAAAGATCAAGACAGGTCATGTTTTACGTGCTTATTTGCGTCTTTTTTTGTACCACTTTATACATCTCTGCTAGTGCTTTTAGCACATTATTTTCTGTAATATTTGTGAGTTTTGTAATGCTTCTGATTGTTTCTTTTTGGCTGCTGCTTTTTTCATATTTCTTCAGTGCCATGCTGCTTTTTTTGTTTGCTCCCCAGGAGCTAGTTGGTTTAGGCAGACCTCTAAGCAAAGAAAAAGTTTGACCCTAAGGTCTACATAATGAGCTTCATCTTCAAGCGGAAGTGGAGTTTTGTGGCACGTGCTGAGCTGTTGCTGTGTTGCCTGTACTTTGGGAAGTCAGTGGACATTTGTATGCTTCAATAATTTTCTGTTTGTTTAAGCCAGTGTTGGTGTCTTGAGTCAGCAGAAGGCACCCCAGTATGCCATCCTACATATGCCTGTGTTATGTGCTATGAGTTCATCGAGTGAAGAGGAGTAGTGGTATGACACATGTGTTTAGTTCTCTCCATGGATTGCACAACAGACATGAATGACTGGCGAAAAGGGGGTTATGATGTTCGGCTGTGCCAAGGACCACAGTGTACAGTAAGTTACCAATTTTATGGATGTGTCAAATGGGTCCAGTGGGGTTTTCCAGCAGTGTCGTACATTGCAGTCAAATGCTAACTGTGACTAGAACTGTGGTTGAAGGACGGTGCTCACAGATGGGGGCCATCACCGTTCATCATGCATTGTGACAGCAAACCACTTTGCCATCAGTCAAGAACTGCAGCAGACAGTCAGTGAAGGCCTACAGCAAGCTGAGTGAACACTCGGAAGGAAACTGAATGCCATTGGTATCTGGAGCACATCAAGACAGAAGAGTCCCTTGTTAATAGCTATTGATAAAGCTGCACTATTACAGTGGGTGCAAAGCCACAAACGGTGGAGTGTTGACGTCTGGAAATGTGTTACCTGGCCTGCTTGAACATGAATCATGCAAGATGATGGGTACGTCATAAACCACAAGAAGCCTTCCATTAGGACTTTGTGTGAGATGCTATTCACACAGGACAGCTCACTGATGTTCTAGGGGTGTTTTCAATTACAAGGAAATGATGGCACTCCTCAGAGGGCGACGTTGCAGAGCTCTCCGTGTCAGGTTATTTCTTTTTCCTCTTCTTCTTCTTACTTTTTTGTGTCGAGTTAAGACATACTCTGCAAACGTTTTGTATGATTGGGCGACCTTAGTACAACTGAGAGAGCGCAGCCATATCGGACTTTTCGACCCGATCTCGCTGGAATTCTACCCTGAGCTAGCATGCTATGCTGACTCGACGCCAGGCCGGCCCCTGACAGGGAGCTCTTCTGAGAACAGGCTGAAGCAAAGGTGCGGCAGACAGGGAGGAGCTGACCAAAGGCTCCAGCACTTGGTTAGGAAGGGAAGGCTAACCCTCCCAGTCATATTGTTTGCAAACGTTCAGTCTGGAAAATAAAATGGACGAGCTCTACGTTCGGATTTCCATGCAGAGGGATTTTCAGGATTGCTCCATATTGTGTTTCTGCGAAACCTGGCTGGGGGAGAAGACACCTGATGAGGCAATAACACCAGACAGCTACATGGTCTTCAGGGAGGACCAATGTGCTGCGGACAGCGGTAAGACTCGCAGAGGTGGTACGGCCGCCCTTGTTAAACGTTTGTGGTAAGAACATTTCTAACTCCTGTTCTGAAAACGTGAAATATCTGACTTTGAAGTGAAGGCCATTTTACCTGCCCAGAGAACTGCAACGCATCATTTTGAGTGTAGTGTATATCCCCCCCTCCGATAAGGAGGAGGCTGCACTGAAGGAGCTACACAATATGATTAACAAGCATGAAAACACATATTCTGACTCCGCTGTTATCATTCTGGGAGATTTTAACCACTGCAATCTCTGAAAAAAACATGCCTAGACTGCATCAGTTTGTGACCTTCCCCACTAGGGGAAATAAAACACTGGACCACTGCTACAGCAACATCAGAAACGCCTTTTCAGCTGAACCAAAACCTCATTTTGGTAAGTCTGATGGAACTGCACTAACAGTTTGATGAGGATAAGAATTTGCCCTAACTCTGTGTAGGACGTGAGAAGTAGCTACAAAGCATTCCACGCCCACTTCCAGCAAGGAACAGGAGTGAATGATGTCAAGAGAGTGAGATGACATCAAGATTTTACCACACCCTGAGCGCCCACATGGCACTTGTGATGTTTTGTAGTTTTCTGATACTATCAATATAAAGATACTAGCCATGTGCACTCAACTACGTTGTGCGTGTTAAAGTTGTCTGTGATGAGCTCCCTGTTTAAATGCGGCTGCCAGTCGTGAACTGGGCCCTTCGTCGCACAGCATTATGATTTTTTATAAGGGAAACAAAATTACAAAAGAAAACCCTTGGACATTGATTCGATAGGAACGGCCTACTCGGAATCACTGTCGGAATAGTAATTATGTGGTGGTGTGGGAGCATTTATGCTTCTGTCCGTTCACAATCCGTCTCGTTTTCACGACGCTGTTGTTTCCTCTCACGATGTCTTCTCAACCTTTCTCCAATCTCGCAGGTTGCTTTGTGGCAATCCAAAGAGTAAAGCAATATACACGGAGCAATGGTTATAAAATGGGGACACATAGGTATCCAGGCTCTTTAAAGCATAAATAGGGATCACTTCACTGACATGTGAGCAAGCCACAGGACAAGGGTGAGACGCGCAGCACTCGACAGCTACAACGTAACAATAATAATTTCTGGAACGTGCTGTTACGTTGTTATTCATTTTACCCACTGTCTTTCTTTCATTCATATGTTACGTAGGCACGTACCTTTTATCTTCGGCAATCTCATTCTCTAACCAGGCCTCAGGAGCTAACCAGCGTAACACTGTCCACCACCCCTTTCCTTATTCCGGCACATAGGTGACATCCGTGAGTAACAACAACGTACTAAACTGGAAGGTGGTCTACGCATGCGTGGAATTCGTGGACAAACAAAGATCAAGATCTAAATGAAGATCTCTTTAGTTAATTTAAAGCACACCAATTTGTTTAGTTTGAATGTCTGTGTTTTGAGGTGTGACTGGAGTACTACAGTCTTCAGTAGTATAAGCCTGGAGGAGATTCTTAATGCAATTCGTATGTTTTAGCTGTCTTTCTACTGCCATCTAGTGCTTCTTCTTCTAATTCATTCGCGGACAAACAAAGATCAAGATCCAAATGAAGATTATATAGAGAGATTAATAGTAATAATAATAATGTCCATTAAGGAGAGGATATTTTGCCAAGCTCCACCTTACTGATGCCGCTTTGCAACAACATGAAGAATAACACTGTAAGGAGCACTGAGATGGAATGACCGAGACATACAAACTGACTGAGAGTAAAGCTTGAGAGTGACCATGCGTATTTAACAAAGAATGGTCCACAGTCGTACTTTCCAACTGTTATGGCCACATTAAACACCTTGTAAGGTCACAGTTATTGATACTAGCCACGGCTATTCTGGCACTTTTTATTTATTGAACTTTCTTTTGTCCCCTGGGGGGAAATTTGGCATTTTACAGAAGCTCTTTCAATCAACAGAAGTGTTCTGATCGTCTTCCACACTTTTTGCCATGTCTGTCTACCTCCAAGATCCTCCATGATAACTTCTGTGAGACTGTATGTATCTAATGCTCCAGGAGTCTCTGCCTGCCATCTTAAACTTCTGGGGGTTGTAAAGTGTGATATGAATGTTCCCGGGGTTCAGAGCTTGGCATATCTGTGTGACATTTCACGCTCAGTCACCCATCATGTCCCACCTGTCTTCAGTTTAATATGCTGGCTAGTACAGTAGAGTTTGTATTCCTTGACCACCTGTGTGTTGATACTGTGGTGTCTGTGTGCACATTCACACTTGGGGCAATGATCTATATGTACACCAACAACCCCAAGAAAACCAGCGCCCTGAGTGAACGCAGCTTGCATTAACATCGCCTCATGTAGAGTGGTGCAGAAACGTATAAATCAGCGTATTACCTCGTGCGTTGTATGAGCATTTAAAGTTTGGTGCAACATTTGCAAATCTGTTGGTTGTGACATAGCCAAATCATCTTTATTGCAAAACTGCGTTTTTCCTGTGCCTATAAGACATACGGTCACCAACACTCTCATTTTGGTTGACAGCACATGACTTCTTCATGTAGCTGGAGCGATCATGTAACCTACAAGATTTGCAATGAGTGTTATTTTGTCACTGTCAAATCTGTAACTTTATACAAGTTCACTGTTGTCCAGTATTTCCAAAACATTGGCCCGATTGCTGCCTGAATGCCACACCATCTTATGGCACCTCCTAGCAAGATAGCACACCTCAGGAGCTCTCGTAAATCCTGGTGAAGTTAGCAGTCGTTTACGTATTTAAGATAACTGCTGAAATGCTTTTTCTCCTAGAAGTAGGACCATGAGTGCATCACGCGGAGAATTTGGAGCCAGTAAGGAGCGTTTTCATTCCCTGAGACCCTTGATAAACATGGGCACAACTCTTTGTGTTTGGCACCCTGCGTTTTGAGATTGGCCTGAGTGTGTGTGATCCCAGTGACGAAATTGCTCTCTGGCTTCTCTTTCCTCCACGTTACACGTGTTTTTTTTTCATCGCCATGTAGAAATGTTTTATTAATTCTGTGGACTGGAGTCAGAAGCCTGTTTTGTAGTTTCTCATTCATTCATCATCTAAATTTGCTTAGGGTGCATAAGAACATTTAAAAACGTCATATTATTTCTATCCACGCTTCTGTTTACTGAATGACGTTTATCAATTTTTACATTCTTGGGGAGCTGGAGCCTGTCTTGGTAGCACTGAGCTCAAGGCATTATGGGTCATCAGTTCATCAGAGGACACACTCTCCCACAAAGCACCAGTTCTCCAGTGTCAGATAGCTTAATGTACACATGCTTGGAGTTTTCAACCCAGGAATCTGGAGATGTGAGGCAGCAACCCTACTTGCCTCTTCAACACGCTACTCACATGCTTTGAGAATGTAAAATTTGTTCATATAAAAACTGTAGCCACTAGAAGGGAAGCAAAATGAAACCAAATCGCCAAAGCTCATCCCTGTTAACTTTTCTGTTTTATGATGGCAATGACAAAAGGTCTTCATACTTACAATGCAGCTTGCACAGCAATACAGTAAATCCTCAGGAGGACGAGCCTGTCTTTGTTAAGCTGCAGTGAACTCAACCTAAATTTACAAATGTCTGTCTATAACCTGATGGAATAACAGGAATGATCCATCTGTCCAAAATCTAACTCAGAGCCACTTAGTAAGAGCTATAATGACGTGCACGGAGTCTCTCCGGTTGCTTTGGACGGAGCTTGGCTTACATTAAGATCAGTGGGGTGCATCTTGGTGGCACCAGGCTCTGTTATCACAGTGACAGCCCCAAACTCACACACACCCTCACTCGTCCACCTTCCAATTATCTCAATTGCATTTAATTTCATGATTATTTATAAAGCACTTTAAAACAGCAGGAATTGAACCCCAAGTGCTGTACAAACCATATATCAGGTAACACAAAAGGTAAGAGTTTAAATGACAATAAGTAAAACAAGTGACAGATAATTTCAAAATCAGGACAAACAGCTCTCAAGCGGAGTTAAAAGCCAGGGAATAAAAGTTAGGTTTTAAAACGATATTTAAAAACAGGCAGTGAGGGGGCCATCCTAACATTCAGGGGTAGACCATTCCATCAAAGTTTAGGAGCCCAGACAGAGAAGGCCTGGGGCCTCATGTATAAACGGTGCGTACGCACAAAAATGTTGCGTAAGAATTTTCCACGTTCAAATCGCGATGTATAAAACCTACACTTGGCGTAAAGCCACGCACTTTTCCACGGTACCTCATGCCTTGTCATACACAAGTTCTCCGCTCGGTTTTGCAGTTTTGCACCCAGCGTCAAAGCAGTGCTACTGTTCTTGTGTGATTACTCATTATTTTCATGACGCGGCTTTATAAATACACAGAAACTAACCGCATATTGTTTATTAGTGTAATGCATCTGATTGTAATTAACTTTTAACAATATAATGGTCCAGGGAACAGCCATAGTATTCCAAATACCATAACTGATTTAGCATTGTTACTCTCACTGCACCTTCCTCTTCTTATTTTTCTTCTTCTTCTTTCAGCTCCTCCCGTTAGGAGTTGCCACAGCGGATCATCTTTTTCCATATTACTCTCACTGCACCACTCAGAGTATTTATATCACTGTATCTGAGTGTGAATCACAGCAGCAGGTGATCGGAAAGAGAATTATAGGTATACAGCTTCATGGACACTCTGTCTCAGCCACTGCAAAATGTTTTAAAGCCTTTCCTGTACGGACCTCGCGGTTCAGAAACAGTTTCATCCCAAGAACTTTAAATGCACTCAATCAATTGCTCCTTGTAGAACGGTTTGTACTTATAAGTACAATCACCCCACTGTAAACTTGCATTACAGTTATAATATCGCACAACCTGAGCCACTTTATAAAGCGCGTATTTACATATGATGACGATATCATTTTAAGATGAAATGCAGCAAAATATGTTTATTAAATTATACAGATAAAACTTTAACTTCATTTAAATAATCTATATTCTTCACTGGGAGTGTCGTTAAGGATAGAATAATTAAACATGTACTACAAAGATATTTCAATGTTCTTTAAACGTTTTGAAGAATCGGCGCAAAGCTTACAGATGGCTTAACTTCTATTACAGAGCTGATTGTGTGGCGATCGGTTACTTGGGGAAAGAAAAGCACTGACTGCAGTGACGGCTACGCCAATATATATTGAATATAAAACAGTAATGATAAAATAACAACACAGCTAAAAACGCAGCGACAAATTTCGGCAAAAGTTAAATGCTTGTGTCATGAGCACGAGGCGGCTATGCAGCCATCCACCATGCATAAGCTACCTTACTGACGGGCGGGCGAAGGAGTCACCGATTCTTCCTCTGCCCAGTGCCACCACAAGCCTAGAGCCGCCCCTGAGTACTGCTGCAATAAATTATTTCATCGAAGTGAAACTCATGTTTAATAACGTGCTTTAACTCCTATCATCATGAAAATGACATCACGTATACATCTCAGTATTTTAGTTATTCAGAGAGCTGTAATATCACGAATTTAATGGACCCTGTGTCCAGTTGGAGGAAGAGAGCCAGTTTAAGAAGCAAGTAGTGATTCACACACATAGATCACATACGAGTAGAAGATCAAATACAAAACAAAGCATTTAACTTGCTACTTTAATTACGATGTGATTTGAGAAACTGGTTAATTAAACGATTTTAAGATGAAGTTTATGATGTTCTACTTTAATGACAAAATAAACTACGTGATTAAAGTGGAAATGTCGAGATTGAAGTTGACATTTCGTGCTTTTTCCCCACCGTGTGCCTTTTTTCTCTTCACCCTAATAAGCTTTCATATGACACTCAGACAGTGGGCTACAACTCGGCTTTTCACGGCGACTTTGATATGTGACTTCTTTTTTATTTCCGGCACTGTGCGATTTTGTGAATGTGAGCTTTCAAGTTTCTCCAACACGCTAAGTCACCCGATCAACTTCCTTTTGTTGATTAAACCACGGTTTATTTGAACGAATAGTATGCTTTTCCTTTGCCTCCTCTTGGTAGTCGCTGAAATTCTTATATTTTCCCCCGTGCTTTTCCTATTGTCTTTTCACAGAAGGCTGCGCTTAAGGGTGATTTATATTGATTTGCATATTCAAATAGGCGTAATTCTGGGAGGAGTTGGGGCGTTACATAATGCGCGTGCACGAGCGTTAGTTTTCACGCTGATCGGGATTTATGTAGCGGAAGAACGTGGAAGTTGGAGTACGCACAGATTCCTGCATCTGGATTTTTCTGTGCGTAAGCACATTTCGGCTTTTGTGCTTACGCCACGTTATAGTGCGAGTTCTACGCACGGCGTTATACATGAGGTCCCTGGTCTCCTCTCTGTTTCAGCCTAGCCTTTATGGCAATCAACAGAAATAAACCAGCATACTTGAGAGACTTGGGGTGAACTGAATAATCAGGTCTTTAAGGTAGATGGGGGCCAATCCTTTTATAGCTTTGAAAATAAAAATAAGAACCTTAAAATATATTCTGAATTGTATTGGAAGCCAATGGAGGGATGCAAGTATTGGGGTGACGTGATCACACTTCTTAGTGCCTGTAAAGAGAAGTGCTGCAGCGTTCTGTACCAACTGAAGGCAGGAGAGGGAAGCCTGACTGACCTTAGAGTACACGGCATTGCAATAATCGAGACGTGATGAGATAAAAGCATGGATGCGTTTATCGATTAAAGTCTTAATTGGAAAAAGCATGACTTTCTCACCAAGCTAATTTGATTGTCCATTTTAAAATCATCCATAATTGCTCCAAAAATTCCTTGCAGAGGATTAAACAAAAGGTTTCAAAGGATCTAGTTTAAAATAGGGGGAAATCACTGGTTCCACTAGGTCCAGAACTGGGGATATTGATTTTATTCTCATTAAAGTTAAGAAAATTCAAGACCATCCAGGCTTTGATGTCCTCCAAGCAGTCCAACAATGGTTTTGAAGGGTTGTTATCTTTCTGTTTAAACAGAAGGTTTGGGTGTCATCTGCACGACAACGAAAAGAAGAACCGTATTTTCATAAAGGGGACGAGTGTATAGAGAAAAAAGGAGAAGCCCTAGGACAGATCTCTGGCGGATTCCGCAGTGGAGAAATGCTGAAGAGGATGTTGACAGAAAAACAGGTATGATTTGAACCAGTCCAATGCGGTGCCTTTAATGCCCACACAATGCTCCAGGTGGGAAATAAGTATGTTATGGTCAACTGTATGAAACGCAAGATCTAAAAGAACAAGGATGGCACAATCACCGGAATCAGTAACTAATAGGTTAGCTTCCATTCCGGTGATGGCGGGTTCTGTCACTGGTTAGTGCAGCACTCGTTTTGCAGGCACGTCAGTGAGGAAGCCATGTGTAGCAACTTTATTATTCCTGAAGGGAATTGTAGGGTAACATTAGCAAACACAAAAAGCCACAAATATCAAGAGTTATATAATCTTAGGTATGCAAACAAAGTACAAATACAAACAAGAGTATAAATAAAAGTGTGTAGGGATTAGAATCGCACATCCTCCTAAGTTACAGTTTTACAGTACAAGATATTGGCCATTAGCGCAGCATGTGGCAGGCCCGCCGCCAGAAATATTTGGGCTCCAGACAACTGGGTAGGTGTGGGCCCCTCTGCCTTCCCCCGGGTCCCCACATGCCAAAACCTTCAAATACTGTACGTATACAAAATGATCGAAATGTAGTTTATCCGACAGCGACAATGCTGCATTTATGAATACCATACTAGATGAGTTATGCCTTCTCGCACATCAAAGTTTGACTGCAAGAAGGAAAGCCAGTGCTAACGGAAGCTCATAGCGGAATTGAAACAATACATTCATGAGATAGGCCTATGTATTATCTAACGTGTAACGGTACAATTATACCAATGCAATGAATAGGAGTAACATCTGAACATTTTAATATGTACTAACGGTTAGGGTTATCTACATGGTATACAACCAGTACGGTAACTTGCTGTATCAAACTTCAAAGTTTTCAAAAAATCCAGGTGATCCAGAATCTTTAGTGATACACACAAAACCAACGCACACTCGTCACTGCTTTAAAAGCAACAATAAACACCCAAGCGAATGAATTTTCAAACTACGGATACGAACTTCTGCTACACCATACACATCAACATCCATGATAGTGCACAACAATATTGCTGTTGTCTGAGACAGAACAGCGCCTGTGTTTGTGAAACGGAAGTATTCAATTACAGCGGCGAAGTCAATCCGTTATCCACGTACCTTGTACAATAAACATACTACTCAACGTCAAGCACAAGGACGTCAGCATTGGCTCTCCTTTGTCTTTGAGAAGCGTGCCGCTGCCGGCCCCGTTTAACAAGTGTGCTTCACACGACACGAGCACGATATCTGCTTGCGTGGAGCGTGCGGCTATTAAAACACTCACTTGTATTGTTGTAAGCTAAGTGATTTAACTTTTCTATTATATGTAACTCGAATAATTGTCCGAATATATATCTACGCGCACAACATCAGCATAAAAAAAATCAAGTGTGAAGGGGCCCCCTTCCATTAGGACCCCGGACCAGAGTCCCGTTTGTCCCCCCTGGCGGTGGGCCTGCATGTGGCCCAAGGTGCCCTCATCTGTTAAGGTGTCTGCTAGAACAGCTCAGTACCGTTCAGCACACTGGAAACAAGACCACCGCGGCTGAGGGGGAGACTCATTATGGAGTCTGATGGCTAAGGGTATAGCGCTCCTTGGACAAATGGAAATAGTTTGAATTTCTTTCTGCAGGGATGTGGATGTGTGCAATCTGAAGACGTGGATGAATATCTGATAACATTCTCATCTTACGCAATGGACGTGTTTGGTAAGTTTTAAGGCTTTCTTTTATTACCTATGGACCTGTGTACCCTTTGGAAGCTGCAAAAAGGTATTTCTAAAATTTTAAGTGGCAAATAAATTAATACTGGGATTGTGAAGAAATAACTTTTACTTGAAAAATAGTGAACTTATGCTACTGCTTACATTATCTATATATATAATTCACTAAGGGTACGCAAGACAGTGAGCACAAGCAAGAGAGAGAGCCAAGCCCGCCTGCCAACTCTAAGACCATGAGATACTCTTGACAGAGCCCGCCCGCCAACTCTAAACCTCCTAGCCTGAGGGCTTGCCGTTGATATCTCCCGGGACTCTGCCGGCTGCTGGTTGTGACCCCCGGGGTGATCCTCTGTGCCTCTCGAGTGGGGGTTGGGGCTTCTCTGGTGACGGCCTCCCTGGGGTCTCCGCGCTCTGGGGTGACCTCTGGATCTCTGGGCTTGGAACTCCCTCCATCTTCCGCACGTTTTTGGGAGCAGGTCTGTGGCCCTTCACACTCACTATTGGATGCTCCTATAGAGAAACCTTACACATACAAGCGTGCGTACGCACACAGGTGCTCACATGGTGATTTCATAAGTATGACTTGGACATCTTCAGCACATGATCTAAGGTTGTGGTGGCCCTAAATGCCTTAGTAAGAATTACTGTATGATTGTCAGCAAACATTTTTACTTTTATATATCTTCATGTAGCTAATGCAGCAATGTTTTTGTCTTGTGTTTTTTTTTTTCCCTCTCTTTCTGCAGGTCTAGAAGCGGACTCTGGTTCATTTATTGTTTATTCTATACGAAAACCCCCCCCTTCCCCCTTTACCTCCATCTCTTCCTTCTCTCTCTTCTTTTCTTTCACTTTTGTCTCCGTGTCCGGTTCGAATCTTAAAACATCTAAAATATTTTTAATAAAGTTTTGGTATCAGGCGTGACGTCAGCAGAAGCTGTAACGCTCCACCTGAGAGAAAAACTGTAAGGCTAGTCGCCAGCATTCAGACATCAATTCTGATTGCTTCACAGCCGAACAGGACACGGTAAAAAAAAAAATAAAATAAATAAATAAATAAACCTCCTACCGCGTCATGTGATACGCATGACAGAGCCACGCACGGCAACTGTAACCGTCCTCCCGCGTCCAGCGTCGCTCTCGAGGCATGTGCACTGCCTACTCGTGTGCTTGCATGCAGCAACTCACCAAACAGCCTCAGTCGCTTTCGTCTGTGCAAAAGTCCACATGCACCTCTGAGCCACATTGACTTTTCACCGCACACAAGACAGAGAGCCACCCCCGACAACTCACAGAGCCCCGCCCGCCAACTTTAACAGAGCCCCGCCCATGGGTTACTCACGAAAGAGCCACAAACGCCCACTCTAACCCACGTCATGGGGAAACGCACCACAAGGCCCTGCCCGCCAACTCTCACCCTTTGGAGGCTTCCAACATCGCTCTCGAGGCAATTATATGGTGACATCGACTTCTCAACTGTCACTCTGGAACAACTCGGTGCACGAGCTATATTAAGCATCACCAATGAAGACTCACTACACCTTAATGAACAGGTGCTGAAACTTAACCCTAATGACAAAGTAACTGCCACCAGCGTTGACTCCATCGTCACAGACGATCCTGTAGATCAACTTGCATTCCCCGAAGAATTTCTTAATAGTCTTACTCCCACTGGCATGCCTTGGCATAAACTCAAAATTAAAATTGGTTCAGTCATTATGCTTCTCAGGAGCCTCATGTCAGCAAAAGGTCTCTGTAATGGCAAGTGTTCACTTATCAATAAATAATTATATGTGGCGTATGCTACGCCGTGGGTTGGCTAGTGTGTAATATTTGATTAACATGGTGTTATACCTGCAGCATGGTGTTTCTAATCCTAATGAATGTTTGCGTTTTTGTTTTGGTGTTCTTTGGTTAACTCCAGTTTGGCGCGTTTGACAAATGGGGTTTTGTTCTGGTGACATTGCGGCGTGCTGGGCATCTGTGGTGCTAATCTCTATGGTTGATTAACAAGTCACTTGGCATTCATGCATTTTATTTAATTTATATTCTTTAGACTGCAATGGTTTTTTTTTTATTAAAATACTTATTAGAACCAAGGGCAGGATTTTTTTAATTGTATATTTATTAGTGACCTCCTTTAAAAATCCAAATGCCCATCTTAAGGTATTTGGGCAGAGGGTCCCCTTGCTCGTTCCACGGCCGCATTCTCTGTCAATCCTTACCAAGTGTGGTCTTCTCCACACCTATGGGCCTCATCCTCTTCAAATCCTACCCAGGAACTGTTTTAGGCTCTAGCTGCACGTGTGTGTCTTTTTCAAATTTATATTTTAACCCCCTTCTACTGTACACGTTCGCTTCTTGTCTGTTGGTTCCCATTATTAGTGGATGCTGACGGCGGCTGGAGTGAAATTCTGAAAACTTGCAATATGTCATCTGCAGCACTCTGTGGGTTTTCTGGGCCGGTAATCATTCTGCCCTTTCAGATCTTGTGGGTCTATTAAAGAAAACATGAAAGGCAAAAAAGCTTGCAAGTTTATAAATAAACTGCTCTGTTCAATCAGGTCCCTGCTTTTGCTTTTATTAACGTTTTTTTACGTGTATAAAGGAATGAAATAGATGGACAGATTCTGTAACAATTTCTGCCAGGACAATTGGTATTATAGTTGCACTTTTTGGTTTCCCTGGGTGTGAAGACGGCGGTTAAAATGAAGGAAACAAGAGTGAAACGAGGAAGGGCAGAGTGATGGTGGAGCTGGTGCAGCAGATGAGAGGAGGCTGGCGCTCGGGTATGGCCCGTGGAGATCACCCCTGCTGAGACCCCAGTGGAACAGGACTGGCCACGTGCTCAGTGCAGGCCGAGGAGTGGCGGTGTGAGAATTGGCCTGCGACACCGAAGGAAGGCAGCGAGAGACACGTCGGATTTTACCTGTCGGTGGAAATCTCCCCTTGCTGAAGAGACCCAAAGGGTGAGCAGAGGAGGTGTCAGATTCAGAGTGGCAACACTGCGTCTAGGGATTGTGCCTCTGGATATGTTTTAATAAATTATTCATATTATTGAATTTCAAACCCTCTTTTGATTGGTTTACGGTTTTTATTTATTGCAGCCGCACTGCACTGTTTGAACACTTGTTTGTTTAAAATAAAGGGACTATAAGCACTTCACATCTGTTTGGTTCATCCCAGTCATGTTCTTGATGGTTTTGGGTTCAAGGATGTTGTGACAGCTGGAGCCAACCCACACAGGGTGTTGACCTCTTCCTGCAAGGTGGGGTACACTGACCACCTGGCCACTGCCACATTCCCATCCAGGATTGGGCCTCACTCTGCACCTGAAAAGTTCCGACCCCCTACTACATTTCAAGGTTCACACAAACTCCCACCTCAGCAGAGCAGTGACTTACAGTACCCTCTCAACAGTGTGGTAACTCAAACAAGAACCAATGAATTCAAAAAGATAAGACCTGAACTGCCACCATCAGTGAGTGATGGGAGTATGAAGTGCCACAGATTTGTGTCGGCTGGTGATCCACTTAACACGGTGCACTGTAGCTACTGGCCAACATGACTGGCAGACGAGGCCCCGGTGACCTGGACAAGTGTTTAACTGCTGCTACTTACGGGCAGGCACTTCAGTGACCGAAGTGTAACACGTCATTACACGTTGTGAAGAGCGACGGAGGGCATCCATGGAGGGCAAACCACTTCTTTGTAGGAAACAGTGACACACAAAGCCACAGACGTCAAAAAATGGTACGTGCGGTGCCTACATTCACCATTTGGAAAATGGATCTGTTCATAGTGGCCTAAAATAATTACAAATATAAAAAAAAACCCAAAATAATTCATCACATTAAGTATTTACCCCCTTTTAAAACCCTTCATCATTCCCATGTCATCATCTTCTTCCTCTTCATCTTTTCCAACTTCTGTGTGGGGTTGATGTGCCTGATCAACCTTCTCCAAACAACTCGGCCCTGCACTTCCTCCCCAGTGAAGCCCTTTTCCTTCAGATCTCCTTTTATTTTATCCATCCTCCTCCTCTTTGGCCTCCCTTGCTTTCTATTCCCCCTGTACTTCCATTCCCATCACTCTTTTGCCCACATCCATTGTCTGTCCTCATCACATGTCCATACCACTTCAACTTAACGTTCTTGTACTTTCTTCGATATCTCTTCCACTTTTGACGTGCCTCTGATTGTTGAATTTTTATTTTGGCATTGTTTGTGAGTCCACACATTTATCTCAACATTCTCATTTCTGCCATATCTATCTTCTTCTTCTGAACTCTGTTTACTGCCCATGTCTCAGCTCCATACATCATTGTTGGTTGTACCACTGCCTTAAAAACCTTATCTTTAACCTTTGCCTTAATTCTCCAATCACACAATACTCCTGAAACATTCTTCCAAATATTCCATCCACACTGTACTCTGTTTCTTATCTCTGTATCTAGTTTCCCATCCTGGGCTCCCGCCGATCCTAGATATTTACATGTATCCACTCTTTTCAATAACTTTCCCTGCAGGCTAACCTCTGAATCCTGATTCTCAGTAAACCTCATATATTCTGTCTTCTTTCTTCTCCATTCTTCCAGCTTCCTCTTCGCTTCTTTGTAGAGGTCGTAACCTCTACGATTCACTACGTTTATAGTGATGTGTTAATTCCGGATTGCACGTCAACCCCAGACTTCCTTCGGACCCCTTCTTGCAGTGCCGAAAGATTACATCAACTAATAACATTTATTTATACAAAAATGACCCAATGTAATTAATGACATATGTACAAATCACACAAATTCCCCCAGATGTGCCAATTCCAAAACCACCCCCCCATTTTCCAACACATACAGTATAAAAATAACATGGAAACCATGGACTCAAAATATCACACAATGTCCACTCAGTTTTGTCTCCCACAATGTTTCCATTCTTCAGGTGTGCTATCCCAGAATTTAAAGATTGTTATTTGCTCACTCAGATCTCGATCCTTTCCACTGTCCAGTCCACTTCATTCAGTGTATTTGGATTTCTTCAAGGTGGCCACTATCAAACTGTAGAGGACTTCGGTGCTCCACATGAAACAATCTCTTTCCTGGCTTCAGATAGTTCACGTCTGTCCGCTCCACCATAAAGCTCGGGCTCTGTTTCTTCTTCTGCCCTTCCTGTCTTTTCGCGCTCCTTTTTTTAACAGTGTATCCGCATCTATTTCCATGGCACCCACCCAGAAATCGTGGCAACAGACCCATACCTCACAAAAGTCCTCCCTATTAACATGTATCCAATCTGCCCATCTTAAGCCTTACACTATATTTTATATGTGCTCCGATGATTGGTCAGAACGTAATAGAGAGACAAGAGATAAACCAGCAAATAAATGTACGTGGCAGTGCTACATCCTCTTTTCTGGTGCTACATAACACAATGTCATCAGCTCAAAGCCTGCACCGGGGGAATTGGTCTCTTATCTCATGACGTGACACATCCATAACCAGATCAAAGAAGTAAGGACTTCAAGAAGACCCCTGGTGCAGACCTGCTCACATAACATAAATGCTGGTTACAGTCAATCAAAATTTAGTGTGAACTATGATCGGCCGTCCATCCCGTCCAATACCCCCACGCCGCTAGATGGAGCTCTTCCGGCAAAGGATAGTGAAGACAGCAGAGAACATTATTGGGGTGCCTCTCCCTTCACTACAAGACATATTTTACAAACGCTGTGTCCGCAAGGCCTGCAGCATTGTGCAGGACCCCTTACACCCCTCACATGGACTTTTCACACTTCTGCCATCCAAGAGAAGATACTGCAGCATCAAAGCCAAATCTGCGAGGCTGCAGGAGAGTTTTTACCCCCAAGCTGTTAGACTCCTTAACACCAGGCTGCCCCCTGGGACCTTCCCCACGGCCTCAACCACCTCTACAAAACAGAACTTTTATACATGAAAACCACTATCCAGCTAAGAACTGAAAATCTCATACTGACCTCTAAGGATTTATGAAACATTCTGACCTGTCATTGTTTACACACGTCTTAAACAACTATTATCATACACTGATAATTTCTGTATTATCTATATCTATTATTTATTATTTATTTACTTATTATATTACATATCTTACACATCAATATTGCTGCTACTTGTTTGTCCTATCTTTGCACAATGTCTTGTCTTGTTTGTGTTTTAATTATAAATTTTAAAATTTTTATTCTATTTTTAATTTACTATTTGCACATCATGTTGTTACACTGTGGACCCTGAGCTTCGCAATTTCGTCTATCTGTATACTTGTATATGGTTGAGATGACAATAAAGTTCACTTTGACTTTGACTTTTGACTTTGAACATGGAGGTGCCCCGAATTCCAGCAGGGCATTATGGATATTGGAGTTTTCCTTTACAGCCCTGCTGGATACCATGGGGGCCGCAAGGAGACGCTTCAGGGAGGCTCAGAGACTTCTATTTGCCATATAACCTGGAAGTACGTCCTGGTCACAGTGACAGAGTAAATGACGTACATCCTTGATGAAAAAGAAGAGTTTTTGATCTGACCCGGAAGTGCTAGGAAATCACATGGACTGAGGGTTCAGAAGCACTTCCGGGTCAAGGACTATAAAGAATTGTGGGAAATCCTAGGCAGACGAATTGAGTCGGGAGGAAGGGTGGCAACACATCTGGGAGTAGGAGGATTGATTTGTGATTGATTATTGTTTATTGTATGAATATAGTGGAGTGAAGGGTGCTTTGTGCACTGGATTATTATAATAAATCCAAACTTTGGACTTTTACCTGGTGTCTGGAGTCAACTCTGAGGGTTCAAGGGATCGACAGCGACCCCTATCTACCACAGCAGCAAACTGAGGTTTAGAGTTTCCAGATGGACACCAGACCACAAGAACTGGGAATGACAGCCTGCTAAGTCAAGAAAGAAGTCCAACTTAATGCAAGAGCTGTTTGGGACAAAAACCTGCAGCTTCCGTGGCCCCCGGTCTGAACTTGAGGAGTCCTGATTTAATGTATTACTTTACTGGATTATTCATTATAATATTGTAACTGTTTATTCCCTTTGTGACAAGAACAGAGCAAAAAAATGTTTACGTTAATAAATCCTTTCATTTTTTTGCTGGTTTTAAAAATCTGGTACATCAGTTGAAAGTGAAGCAAACTGTTGAATGGTATTTTGACACAATTTCAGATGTTATCTGTGGATTTTTTTTCTTTTGATGCTCTTTTCATGTGGCAAGTAAATGAAGTGCTGCCTTTGTGCCTCAGCCCATTTCCTCAGGAGAACTAAAAACTGCAGACAGAAAATCACAATGGTCCCCCGCAGCACAGATGTTACGCAGTCACTGTTGTGGCATTCAGGGAACATGCAATCAGACATGGCCTCAGATCAAGCATCGCTCCACTTTCATTCTCAAATGCCTCCCACATATGGAGCAACGTTCCACTGCGCAGGATGCCCACAGGCAGATTGACCTCTCCTGGTGACTAACCGCTTCACTGAAGGTGAGGTTACAATCATCCATCCTGTCTGGATGGCCCTCGCCATGTGCTGTGTGGACATTCCTGCAGCTGTTTCCAGTTTGTGTCTTTTTATGTGTATCCATTATTCAGTTCACAGTCTCTGGAAGTCTTACCAAGTCTGGGCAGGACACCAGTCCGTCATGGACTCTCAGAGAAGCTCACCAAACAAAATGCCCAATTTTCTGAGGTGTGGAGAGAAACATGAGAAGGATGTGCAAACTCCACACTGAATCTGACCTAATGCAGGGAGCCCACCACCTTACATCTGTACAGCATTTTAAAAAATAGATAAAATTGCCCTTTTTAATGTTTAAAATTTGATTTTTTTCTCCAGCACAGAGATATAATACTGTTCTTGCATGCCCACTTTGTGAGGAGACACCAGCTGAGTCCTGTAACTGCCCATTTCGTCCATGGCACCCACATGGCAGATGCACATAAAGAACATCAGCCCCTGCCGAGGTGCACACCTACAGGAAAGTCTGTATGAAAGATGTCCGCTGCTTCTCTGTATTGTCTGAAGAAGGCATTGTGGCAGTGCTTTCTTGCCCACCCACCTCCTGTACCCTTACAGCTCAAGCCTTGGTCAATGGGGTCTCCCATCTTGGTGTGGCCTTTCTGTGACGATCTGGGTCGACTGCAGGCTGCCATGCTTCTTGAACCTGGGACCGCTGATGAGCCAGTCAATGAGGAAACTTAACAGGTAGGGGTGGTGCAAAGTGCATAAGTGCTTTTATTCAAATAAACAACACAGTTTCAGAAAGTGCAGTGTGCCTTCCACAAGTCCACAAAAAACAAGGTGATGTGGAGGTTAAACCGATCAATCAAGTCAAGTCAAGTTGGGAAGCATGCACTGGTACAGTGTGTTGCCGCACTCACTACACGAAGAAACAACTCGTGATCCTGGTTTGCAACCCCCCAGGCAGACACGCGGTCCAGTCCCATCCTCCAGAAATGACCCTCTATCTGCCGCAGTCAGGTGTTATGTGGGCAACCCCTTGGCCTGGTCCAGCCACTCAGGTCCCCAACAATGAGGATCTTATGAGCCGGATTACCCTCAGGGAAATGCGCCACATGGCCGTAGTGCTGTAACTGACGCTCCCTCACAGTGCAGGTAATGTGCCTCATTCGGGACCCCATGAGCAGCCGCTCATTCGACACAAAGTCAAACCAACGGTACCCAAGGATTTTCCGGAGAGACACAGTACCAAAGGAGTCCAGTCTTCATCTCAGATCACTGGATAGCATCCATGTTTTGCAACCATATAGCAAGACAGGAAGCAGCAGGACTCTAAAGACTTGGACCTTCATCCTATTGCATAGATATCGGGAGCACCACACACAGCCCTTTCCAGCGACCTCATGACCCCCCATGCTCTCCCACAGGAAGGGTCACCAGAGACATGAATGTCACTGCGAAGGTAAGTCCTCTCAACAAGGTCAACACTCTCTCCGCAGACAGACACACTGCTGATGGCTGTGCCCAAGAGGTCATTAAAGGCCTGGATCTTGGTTTTTATCCAGGACACTCGCAAGCCCAGACACTCAGACTCCTCACTCAGTCTCTCAAGTGCCCCGATCAGAGCCTCTATTGACTCCGCGAAGATCACAGCATCGTCAGCAAAGTCAAGATCCGTGAACTAGTGATGGGCGGAGTGAAGCCTCATGAAGCATCAAAACGTTTGAAGCAATTGTGTCGGAAATCGTATCGAAGCTTCGAAGCATTTGACACTCACCTCTTTAGTGACCCCTCCTGGCCATTTTCATTAACATTACACAAACTCATGATCCACTTCAATGACGTCTGTTATAACTCTTATTGCTTTTATTTTTTCGCTGCTACAGACTGACAACGAAGAGAAGGGTTCGTCAACAACTTCTAGTGTCTGATGTCTAAAATATATATATATATATATATATATATATATATATATATATATATATATATATATATATATATATAACTAACGACAAGCAGAATGCACTATACGATAGCAAGAGTTAAAATAAGACGCCTCACGCATGGATTCCCGGCTCTTTCAATTAGTATTTACCTTTGCACTGTATCATTATAATCGCTCCTATTATTAGTATTAGAATTAACCCTCATCTTTTCTTGAGATCACATTTAATAGCCTTAAATGTTTTCCTTGGTTTGACTTAATTAAAATGGAGTAGACGGAAAATAATGGTTTATCCCTGTACTTTGCCATGATATAGGTAAGCACATTTGAGAAAGAAAAGGTGAAATCCTTAAATCAGTTGTTATTATTCGATCAAGTATTGAAATATTTCATTTATTAGTACTTTACAATATTTTGTGGAGCACGAAAATAACGAATTAGCTACAACGAAATGACGCCGTCAATGGCACAATTAACTAAGATGGTTGCTTTTCAAATTCTGAACGTAGTGCTAGCCCGAGTTCGATCCCACTTAAAGACTCATCAAAATTAACAATAATAAAAAAGGATCAGAATTGAAATCTTTATAACCAATTTGAACTAAATAATTTTGAGAGATACTGTGGAAGGATCACATAAGAGATCTGTTCGGGAATCACCAAAATCGCCATCAAAATGCGATGTCTAATTGCGGATGGCAGCTCACGTATTTACATTAATCCATTTCTATTCATTGCCATTTGACGTCCATGAACCCCTCCATTGAATAAGGCAATGGTTCTCAACCTGTGGGGCGCGAAGTAACAAAAAGGGGGGCGCGAAGATGTGAAAAAAGAAAACATCTGTTGGAACCAAAACAAATTAACTTAAACTACATTCTGATAATAGAACAATAAATACTGTATAGAGTTAGATAAATGTCGATAAAAGTTAAGTAGGTATAATCAAATATGCATCTACATTTCAAAAAATGTTGGGGGGGGGAGGCGCGATTAAAACTGTTATGAAAACTCTGGTCGCAAATACTTAAAGGTTGAGAAACGCTGGAATAAGATGATAACAAACCCACTGTGGTAGATCAGGTTGAATTTGCTCTGCTGCACCAAACATTCAAAGGTGTCAATCCAGAGCACATCAGAGAGGCTGAGAGACACGGCGTAGATCAGTCACCGGCACACAGACACACACGGGACACTCCAATGTGAGCAGTGCACATATCAAGGTCGGTTGTCCAGTCTGTATCATTCCTAAGCAATCTTCCAGTAATAGAGGCGCAACCCCAGTTACTAACACATTAACACTCAAAGCAAGAACACATTCCACCTTATCAATTTAATATTTAAAAATTTAAACCGCTAAACCCGCCATCAACAACTACAAAAACAGTTGAAATCGTTACTCAAATATTTTTTTTGTTATAGACATAAAACAAGATGCACGTTTCCATTTGATATATCCTTACTAGTGTTCTCGCCTTGCTCGCTTCCGGTCCACGCTGGAATTTGCTGTTTAATAAAAAAAAAAAGAAAATCAGACTCTTTTGGGTCATAATTTACAGAGGGTGGACGTGGGACCCGAACCCACGTATGCTTTAGTATGAAGCGGTAACGCTAGCGCTGCACCACTAGTATTTTCAGGAGGATGGTATATAATGTATGTTTTTTAATGTATACATGTATGTATGTACTGAAGACGAAAACAATTATATATAGATGTATACTATATGACATACCTTCAGTGTTGCATGAAAACGTTGCATGAGGCGAAGAATGGATATTTAGGAGAGTATTATAGTGAGAGATGTGTCGTCACCCGTATTGCTAAAGCTCTTCTTTGCAGCATTATGCATTCAACAAGTCGGCGTTTGTATGATGTATAATTTATAATTCTATTTTTTGCCACAATGTATTATCGGGCACGATCATTTAACATGTATTGATCATCTACAAACTTTCATTTCAATGGGAATTCTGTTGAGTTTTTTTAACTCTGTTGATGCCATATGTAGCCTACTTCAAACGGTAGCTCGTTGAACAAATAATGAGTGGAAGCTTTGCGAGAGTACTGAGATTGCGTCATGACGGGCTTTGAACGGGTCTCCAAGCCTCAGACATGCGTACTAGTGAGATGATGACGGACATACCGAAGCCTCAGACATGCGTACTAGTGAGATGATGACGGAGCACCGAAGCCTCAGACATGCGTACTACTGAGATGATGACGAGGCAACTGAAGCCTCAGACATGCATACAAATGAGATTGCGTCATGACAGGCTTTGAACGGGCACCGAAGCCTCAGACATGCGTACTACTGAGATGATGACGCGGCTACTGAAGCCTCAGACATGCGTACAAATGAGATTGCGTCATGACAGGGCTTCGAGCAGACATGGTCACTGGTTACTGAATCTTTGTAAAGCCTCAGCACACTGAAAGGCATTGACCTCTTAATTTTGAGAGTCTATCTGACACTTAACTCTCTAGTTATATTTTGTAATTCGTATTGACATTACACATTTCAGTTGATATGGTTAAGCTACAATTCAGGTAGTTGCTGAGAATTAATTATTGTTCTTGTGGATTGCTGTGATTTCCTTTGTCTGATACATAGTGTCAAAGATATATTGTCATATATTAACTTTATATATATATGAAAAGATTAGGTAAATCGTTCAACCTTTTTATGGAACACTTAATTTTGTTCAAAACCGTACGTCATATAGTATACATCTATACATATAATTTTTTCGTCTTCATTAGGAGAATACAACAATGATACTCTCGTATCAATTAAACCATTTTAACGTGCATGTCAAACAACATATTTCATCCGCCGCAGTAAGAACAGTAGTAGTAGTTCAGTTGTGCAGAGCTCGTTAATTATCCGGATTAGGTGGCTCAGTGGTGTTGTCGCTCAGGTTCGTCGCTGATCCTCCTCTTGTGAAAGTTTTTTCTATTCCTCCATTTAACAAGCTTGGACGGATAGCGAGCGAATCGAGCTATCGAGGGAAGGTTGGGCCACCGTAGTCGGGCAGGTGGCACACGCCCCTAATTATATTGTGTATGTAAAGAGTTTCACTGTAAAATGTAATAAGCTTCATATTTGTGTGTTTGGAGACCCAGGTGTCGTACTGAATTTGTATTGTAGAAAAATAAACTACTGTCCATTATGCCTAAATGTGTCTTTTCGTGTCTGATCGCTATATGGCACTTCCAACTTGGGACAATTCGCTATAAACAGTTTCAGCCAACCAGCGCCTTCTAAACATGCAGAACGACAGTGTGAACCTTTATTATTACGGCGCAGCATCTTCGTTTCAGTCAGTCATTGTCCTGTTAGACTATTTACTGTTAAGTGCTGCTTGAGCTACCGTTTATAGTACAACAGGTGGCCTACGTAGTTCTTAAATCGATATTGAAATGCACACACAAGTCTCCTAAATTATTTATTGAAATGCCTACATTTACAGTGTCCGTTTTAGGAAGTCGTAGTTTTACTTGTTCCCGTTATTAAGAATTATAATTTCTCAGTGTCACATATTATTCGTTACTACTCGCGAGTCCCGTATCATTGAGATTCTGTTTTATATTCTGTATAAGGAAACTTTTAAAAGTAGCGTTGATTAAACTGACTATAGCAGACTTGTCATCTTCTTAAAATGATTTTATCGATTTGATATTGACAATTAATCATTAGGTCAAACATCAAGGAGGATTTGAGTTAGCATGGACTGCGCTGTTTCTTTTTTTTCGTGACATTGCGTCAGTAGAGAGTGCGTCACGTTAACAATGCATTCTGTCCTAAGTGACAGCGCACACGCTTTTTTATATTTCCTAAAGGCCAATGTGTCTCAATTTTCTCATTAATATATTTTGACAGTGTCTTTTAGTGAGAATGATTATAAACATATTACATGTGATCTGTAACGTTTGGTGAGTATAAATAAAAAGTAACAACACATATAATAGTTATGTTGCATTGTTTATGATTAACAAAATTCATCGTTTATCTGAAATGTTCTACGTATACAGTCGATTTATTCCACTTCTGAAGGTGTACATTGTCGGTATTACTTTATTACATGTTATTACTTTAACATGGCCTTTTTATAACTTCACTTTAACTTAATCCTGATACTCTGTATGTTCAATTCTTCATAATAACTATTCATGGTGGCTCCAAAATCCATACTGACCCCTACTCTCTCTTCTGTTTCTTTTTCCGGTGGCCTGCGCCACCACCACCTACTCAAAGCATCCTGATGCACCAACATTGATGGACTGAAAGCCAGAAGTCTACGTGACCATCATCATCAGGTCCTTCCATGAAAACCCTAAATACAAAGAGGACTGTTTGACTTATGTTAGGTAGATTGTCCAGAGGGGACTGGGTGGTCTCGTGGTCTGGAACCCCTACAGATTTTATTTTTTTCTCCAGCCTTTGGAGTTTTTTTTTTTTTTCTGTCCAGTCTGGCCATCGGACCTTACTTATTCTATGTTAATTAATGTTGACTTCTGTTTATTTTTTATTGTGTCTTCTATTTTTCTATTCATTTTGTAAAGCACTTTGAGCTACATTTTTTTGTATGAATATGTGCTATATAAATAAATGTTGATTGATTGATTGATATTCTCCATTGCATTTGCTCCAGAGTGTAACGTGTGCCAGTGTAACCGAGGGATGGCAGACGAGCTCACGTAATGGGTGACAAGGCACATTCTCATCCTGATGTCCAGGCTCTTGTCATAAATATTCCCATCTTGTGCTTTTCTCGTTCCTGCAAGTTTACTATTATTATTGGACATGTAGAGGAAATGTGTTTTATTTTATGTCTATGAAAGGAAGGACGGTAAAGCCTTGAATGAAACTGAGTGTTGATGCTTTGGGTAACAAGACAGGTTAAGGAGCAGAGAACATTGAATGTGACATTGACTGCGGGGGATTGTGTAACTGGAAGATGGTTTAAGAATACAGAAACGGCAAAAACTTAGTCTTTCAGTAATTCTATTTACATCAATTATTTACTCTGTTGTGCTGCACTTCGGAAGATTACTTATTTACCCCCCAGCGCAGCCTTTGATAAGATGAATTCACAACTAAAGGAATGTTCATGACAAAGTCAGGTGCTTTTTTGAAAGTTTGGCTCCAGATGTGCTTATCCAGCTGCTCCTTCTTCTCAGTACTTGAGTGATCTTTACGTTCACCTTTGGATGAATTTGCAAAGTTTCTTTACAACTTTTTTGTCTCATTAACGCAGAAATCCCGAGGCTTTCCTAAAATTGCAGAAGACACTGTTGATGGCGCTGATTCTGTTTTAAAGACAGTTGTGATTAGTTATGCAGAACACGCTTTTACTCACATTGCTTTTTGGAAATCAATAATACAAATCAGCAACAGATCTGGGAATCACTGAATAGTAAAAACGTTTAATGAGGAATGTCTTGCGCATATACTGGTGTAATGACCACGTCGGCTTTAGTGAAGCATTTCTTAGCCTCTGTGATATGATCGACATGGGGTAGAATAGATTCTGGATTGTTACAATACGTGCTACCTTACGCAAAATATGCTCATCGATTTGTTACAGATTCTTGGTGGACACAATTCCACACCGAGGAAAAAGGTGCCCCATGTAAATCGTTCATAATGTCTCCAAAATATATTTGTTAACTTTCAAACAAGTACTACTTAACTGTTTTATACAAAATCCTCATTTCAACATATGCGAGCCCCAACTAGGATTTGAACTCGGGTTAGCGTATTTTATCAATATAGCACAGACAACCGCTTTTACGCTTTCAGCCAAAGCACTTCAGCAGACTAGTTACTGACCAAATCGACTGCTGACTGCGCGGATATCAATGACGTCATTACGCTAGCGTGCTCAAAATCACGTGACTGGCACATTTGAAGCAAGCCTCGAAGCGGTGCTTCGATCTCCAGTGCTTCGATAGCTCGACACAGTGTCGAAACCTGAGTATCGAGCGGCCCATCACTACCGTGAACCTTTCTTCACCAACAGATGCCCCACAGCCGCTGGACCCCACAACCTTGCCCAACACCCAGTCCATACAAGCATTGAACTGAGCAGGAGCAAGAACACACCCCTGACGAACCCCAGAATCAACTGGGAAAAACGCAGGGGTCCTGACTCCACTCTGCACAGCACTCACAGTACCAGTGTACAGTAATGTACTGATGTGACATTATTCAAGCTGGAAAAGCATGTGTGTTTGTGTCCAAGTTTGCGGATTCAAAACCTGAACATGTTTGCAAGAACTTTATTCTGAAATCCAAATTTGGTTTTGACTTTCTGGTTTGACTTGACTGAACTCTTTGGTTTTGGCCAAAAATTTGGTTGATGTGTTGGGTTTTGTCATCTCAATCTTTTGCTTACCTGCTTGTGATGCTTGCTACTACGTTGTGGTCTTGCTTTCGTCTCCTGATCCTAACTACTGTAAATACTCACGTACTGTATAAGTCGGGTCTTGAAACCCGAAAAATCGATCATAAAATCAGACCCCGACTTATACGCCCATTCAAAAATGCGACAATTTATTTATTTATTTTTTAATATCCTCCAATCTCAAATTTTGTTGCAGCAGCGCAGTTACCAATTTCTTTCATTACTTCAACGACATTTAATTTGAAGCCAGCTTCATATCTTCTTCTGATCGAACACCCCATTGCAGATAAGGGATGCTCTTATGATAAAGGTGTATGAGAGTGTGAGATACAAAAAACATAAATCAGTGCAAACATTGCTTCGGAAAAGTTTGGGTGTTACCGTGTGGTCACGTAGGCACAATATATAGAGAGAGGGAGGTTAGGAGCACACGCTGATACAGTGCATTGCCGCACCCTCATAGAAAAAAAGGCAGTGTGCTCCGTGGTTACTCTCTCAGGTGGGCGTTAGCATATCATAACCTCTTGGACCAATAGCGTGAGTTTTCCGCATTCGACTTATATGAGCAACATTATAAAATACCAGAAATTATACTGTAAAATCAAGCCCCGACTTCTCCGCGGGAGAACTTATCCACGAGTATATACTGTATTGGAAATGTATCCACCCAAACCTTTCCTCAGAACGTATTTATTTATGTATATCTATTTTATGTTTCCTAATGTACCGAAAGTTTTCTGTATTTTCTTACTTCCTGTATAGAATTGTGTTGATCATCCATTTTTGGAAATGTGCTGATTTTTTCCATATGTATACAGTGATGGAGGCCCAGGTCTTTAGTCTTCTTTCTTTGTCTTTTTCAGTCTTCATAATTTTTTTGGTATTCATTCAATTCTCTTTTAACCTCCAGAAATCTGAGTTATGAAGAGCAGACTACGTACAGTATGTACACTTAGAGTCACAGCTCTAGATGTTTGACGTGGTGTCTGCCTCTTGCTGTTTTGGTGGTCTGAGCAGAGTGATGTCAGGCTGGTGGTAGACAGGTTTCTTCTATGGTTTGTCCCCACCATTCATTCATCTGTCAGAACATATGTGACGCCTGAACAGGTGGCTAAGCTGTCAGCTCATTCAGTGCACACAGCGTGATGGCACTTTTTCTCAATTCTGACCTCACCTTTACCTTCCCATTCTAGCCCGCCCTGTGTCTTCCATTGAGAGGAGCACGGATCACAAGCCTAAACTAAGGGAAAACTCACACTGGCAATTTGTTCAGTGCGTGAGCATATTTGTTTGCATGTAATCCACAAAGTCTAGTTCGTTGGACTAGTGTGATCGCTCTGTGCCAGGCCAACTGTACTGTACCCTGGCCCGCTAGGAAGAGGTGTACCTGGGCACAGTTCAGTACCATCGGGGATCATGCCCGAGCATGAAAAACAGAAAGGATGTCAATGATGTGACAAGTCAGATTCAATTCTCATTTCATTCAATACCATTTGAGTTGAAAACAGGTTTTTATTCTCAACTTGCAATTCCTCCCTTATCATCAGTAAAAATCTTCCTATACGTGTAGCACGATTAACATTAAAATACTGCACAGCACACTTAATAAATCTGTAAGAGGGTAGAGCGTTATCCTGACCAACACAACTCCAAAAAAAACACTAAATAAGAAAAATCGTTTTGACATGCATGCTGACACTTTTGGCTTTACATGACGTTGCATGGTCATGACAAAAGTGTGCCCAGGTTCAGAATGTTAAGCACAGTGTAAGTGCAGGCCAGCGGGGGAGTAGGTTTGGGGGTACAATCGTGCTTGGGTACGGTACAGAACAGACGTGACTAATGTGGGTACACCCTTAGTGAAGAGTTTTTAACTGAAGGCTTAAACATTCTTATTGTCTTATTAAGAGGAAGCAACAACAGCATGTAAAGATGTAACATACTTGTGTTCGAATCGAAAAGAGCCCAAAGCAGTAGCGGAGGACAACGTTCAACACTGGGATGGCCACCATGTCAGCGCAAGTGTTTATCTCAGTATTAGAGCCTTGCTCTTATCCTATATCACCTTTTCTTCTACAGTACTTGGCCCTTAAGGGTCTCTCATTATATAGGGTCTACCCACCTACATAGACATCTTCATTTATATACACATTTGCAGTATCACAGATCAGCCCACCTCCTCACAAGGCAGGCACAGAGAGATTCTATAAGGGGATGTGTGAGGAACTGCAGATGTGTCGATAAGTGCTCTTCTGTCTCCTCAGGAGAAGACAAGCCACATACAGCCAAGGCCATGCTTAGTCAGATCAGAAACACACAAGTATAAGAAATCCACTGCAGAGGTCCATCCGTTCACATCTGGCACCAAGCAGGTGTGAATTCTGAAGTGGGCCTTGACCAGACGACGAAAGAGGTGGCTTTATCCTGCCATAGATGTTGTCTCACTGTGAGCCTACTGAGTTTCCTTTTGTGATCCAATTAAAAAGAGCATCAGTTCTGCTAACTTAAATGAAAGCATCTCCTATCAGACAGACTGGAGACTTAACGCCTGCAGTTTGAAGTGTTGGCTGATGAAAGCCCCCCTACATGGTCACGATATCCTGAAGGTAATCCCTTTTATAACTTACTAACCTTTCATTAGTTTGACTTTCACGTACGCTACACTAACATCAAGCTGGCAATACAAAATTGCTTCTCACCAAACTTCTCTGTGTCCCTGTCTAGCCACTCTCTCCCAGTGTGACCTTGACCAAGTGCCAGTCCTTCAGATGAATGTGACAACTCATGTGATCATTGAGTGCGGCAAGGGAACAACCATTATGAAGGCCCCTGGATCCCATTTCAATTTAAATTGCAGTATCCACAAGATTATTACCCTTCTAATTATTTGTAAACTTCTTGCAGCCTTCGCTCTTACAGATGCATTCTGGTGCTTTTTATGTCCCTGCTGTTTTCTGATAAACACTTAGAGAACAACTCCAAAGTCATAATTAGAAACTGCCTGAAAGCAGATTGATCAGCTTCTACTGGGGCTCTACACACCACGGTGGGGCTGCTGACGGTGACAGACGGGTCGTCTTACAGAAAAACAAGCCTGATATATGGAGAGCAGTAAATTCAGCTACCCTCTGCTTTATTTACTGTGCTTTTAGTTTTACTGGATATCAATGAACTCTGTGAGTAATGGCCGCCCAGTCCAGCGCTATCGTCACATTCTGTCAGAGGTGTTCAATTAAAGCAGCTCAGTTATTAATACAAAAGAGCATTTTATCTCCCATTTTATAAGCGTTGTCACCAGGTGAGTCCTACCTGCCAGGTCATTTATTAACTTTATCTTTTATCTGTCCAGGTTGCTTCCTTTCACACTTTGGCCTCCAGTCAGCCCGCACTTAATCTGCAGACGTTCATTCACATTCATTCTTTTGTGTTTCATGTTCTGTATGGAAGGTGCTACATAAATTGTAGAAGTTTCAGCTGAAAAGGCCCTATATGACTTGCAGGGGCTCTTTTTAGTAAGCTTCTTTATATTCTGGTGATCGTCCGTCACAGCTCTGTGGCTGCACTTTGTTTAGGTGACCATTAAGTGCTTAGCATGACTACAATTATTCCACAGTTTACTTATCTGTGCATATCAGCACAAACCGCTATAACTGTGCGCTGTAGAAAACATTTTGATGATTACGGAAGAGTCCATATCCTATATGGAGAAAGACTATTTGGCCGGGATCTAGGCGGTTTTGCAAATGTTTGTCACCTCAGAAGACGAAGGTGTGACCTTGGCCAGACTGTGTTAAGCGGAGATGGAGAGGTGCTGACACCTTGTGAGGAAATTGTTGAGAAACACTCAACCTGATGGGCATACTTTGGAATCAGGAGGCAGAGTTGGACACATCTGGTGGGTTGGGAAGAATCCCATCACTGTTGCTGAATGTCATTGTGGTAAGACTGCTAGGGTGGATTAGATCGGAACAGAGATGTTGAAAGCACTGGAATACCATGCGTCCATTCAATGCTTCATGGAAGGGCGGATAAAGTACCCTAGTAGGGTGTATCCTGATGTCCTGGCTAAATTGTTCATCATGGCCTGGTCATTCTGCCCTGTCTCTAATTGACTATTTCTAACCACCTAATAGCTAATGTGTGGTGAGCGTGCTTGCACAAATATGGTTGCCGTCTCATCATCCAGGTGGAGGCTTCACATTGGCGGTGGTTGAAGTGGCTCCTTACTCACTGTGTAAAGCACTTTAAGTAGTGATAAAAGTGCTATGTAAATGTAAAGAATTATTAATATTTACCCTTGGACTAAAGACTGGTGTGGTAGTCCCAATGTTGAAGAAAGGAAAAAAAAAAAAAGCATGTACACTTGAGAGTCACCTTCTGGGCTCACTAAAGGTATGTGGTACCACCTTGGGATGAGACGGGGCGTTGTCGCTAACAGTCTGGTCTCCATTTTCCCTCACAGCTTCGGGGAACTGCCTCTTGAGGGAAAGGAAGCCCTTTTCCTCGGTATAAAATGGAGATGTGCCCTGTAGGTGGCATCTGACCACAATAGTAAACGCTAGAGAAGAGAAGAAGAGGAAGGGCGACCCTGACAGGGCACTGACTCAAAGGAATTCTCCATAGCAAAGGCGCCTCTGAGTGTGAGTTTTCTTTTTTTTTCTGTCGTTGTTGGAAGTAAACGGGTTTTGCCCAGTTGGCACTCCAAGCATTTGGCTTTTGCCCTGCCACATCATTCGCCCCGCTACAGCAGAGACATCAGCAGATGATTAAATGTGGTGACTTAAACAATCACTAATTTAAAGTCGACATAAAGCCAGTTGGCATCTAAGAAAGCGTGACACTGAAATAAGGTCATTAATAATTAACTTTTAATAAAATCAGATGACATGTTTAATACCGCAGTGCCAATTCTAAATCACTCGAACCCTCATCCTGCTCCTGTGTCTACAGCACTTCTTTTATTTTTTGCAGTCTTCATTGTTGCTGACCTCAACTGAAAGTCTCTTGTTGGCTCCGTCCTTCTTGTAAAACAGAGCAGAGATAATCCACCTTGACAGGATTCCGAATGCACAAGAGCACCCTGGCCCTGTGATTTTATGCTTTATTACTCTAAAGGGCCTTTTTGAAGCAGGTGATCTGCAGCACCGGGTGCAGCCATGAGTGAGAATGTACAAACCACGGTGGTGTGGCAGAGCACACGCGTCTGACTTTAACTTTCTGTGAACATTTTCAACAAGGCTGCAAAGCACAGTGACAGAATGCCGTTCGGCCGACCAAATGAATGCAATTCATTGACAAGAATGACGAGATTCTTTAGAAGTGCCAAACAGACACTGGAGGGTCACTTGAAAATCAACAGGGGGAGTGCCAAAACAAATAGAAAAGTAATTTAAATAGACAAGGAATGTACAAAAAGCTCAAATTCAGTTTGATTGAGAAAAACAGAGCTTTCAGCGCAACCTCTAGTCGACGCGGCCCTCAGAAGCATGTGTGAGCAATGGGATCATGAAGTTATGTTTTCAAGCCCACTCATTCCAATCTAATCCGAGATCCAAGTGAAATGCCAATGTGTCACAGGGCGGCCACACACACACACACACACACACACACACACGCACAGAGCAGGCCATTTTCAAGATTTAGAGTTAACTGGAGAGAGAGGCAAAGGCTGAAATGGGATTTGGAGCGGGGACTCTATGGTGGGAGTGCTGACCATCAGTAGAACCTGTTCAAACAGATGCAGTGTTCAAGATTTTTGGAATGCTAAGAATGGAACGCACATTTTTTTAATGTATTCCTATGCTAGAATATTTTATAAATCTTCAAAACATTTCAGCTATACACCAAAGGTATACAATATATAAAAAAAGATTTGTGACATCTGCAGTGGGCTGGCACCCTGCCCGGGGTTTGTTTCCTGCCTTGTGCCCTGTGCTGGCTGGGATTGGCTCCAGCAGACCTCCGTGACCCTGTAGCTAGGATATAGCGGGTTGGATAATGGATGGATGGATGGATTTGTGACATGGTCAGATTTTGGTTTTGAATTTTTTCATAGTGTCTGTTTATGTGTTTGTGTCTCAGGATGTGAGTGTAAAATGACATACTTAATCCAATCAGCATCTAAAATCTTATACGCCTACTAATTTTGAAAAAAAAACCCACAGAAGATAACTGCCTACCCTTAATACAATGCTTGTGAAAAACAGTATGACAAGGTTAGGGGGACATTTTCACTTCCACTGCGTCAAAAGATTTACACATTTTCAGCATCCCTGAATATGATTTGACCACTTTCAGGGTGATGTCTATAACCGTGTGTGTGTGTTTCAGGATGTCAGTCTGTGGACAAAAGGCCCAGAAATAAATCACACAGTAATAAGCACTAGCAAATGCTTGAGGCCTATTGATTTTGATCAAAATACTCCAGTAGGTTTTGTTCTAACTGGGATAATTTTGCAGTTTTTGTGCATAATTATGTCTTAACTGCAGCACAAATCAGGAAGTAGAATATAAAAAGTTCCAACAGGTTATAATTCTCCGTTTCATTCCTTCACTTTGCTTGGATTCAGTCATATTGTGCTTTTGTTGATGGTGGTCACGTTGGCAGCTTGCTGAACTGGACAGACTAGGTTCTCAACAATCTCTTCCAACTCCTCCCGTCAAATTCCAGAGATAGTTGAGTGATATCATCCCTTCAGCTTTTTCTGGGTCTTCTGCCAGTGGTTCACGCCTGATGCTCCTCCTGAGCAGTTCCAAATCTCCAAAGTTGAGCTCCTCACCCTAATCATGAAGAGCAACCCCAACAATCCTGTGCAATAACCTTCATTTTTACAGTCACTACTCAGAGCTTGTGACCATAGATGAGGAGAGGAATGTGCACATGTTGGTAAATACATCTTAGGATTTAGATCCCTCTTAGCTACCACAGTCTTGCAACAATGTCTGCTGCTGCACTGATCTTTTGGGCTAACTCATCTCTTCCCTCACACATGAGCAAAATCAAAACGTGCTCCTCTTGCTTACCACTTATCTAGACAGAGCAAACCACTGTTCTCCGGGAGACAACCATGACATCAGCTTTTGAGGCACAAATTCCCATCCTGACCACATCACGCTCAGCTGTGAACCATTCTGGTCCACACTGGAGATCTTTTGAGGCGCAAATTCCCATCTCGACCACGTCACGCTCAGCTGTGAACCATTCTGGTCCACACTGGAGATCTTTTGAGGCACAAATTCCCATCCCGACCACATCATGCTCAGCTGTGAACCATTCTGGTCCACACTGGAGATCTTTTGAGGCGCAAATTCCCATCCCGACCACATCACGCTCAGCTGTGAACCATTCTGGTCCACACTGGAGATCTTTTGATGCACAAATTCCCATCCCGACCACATCACGCTCAGCTGTGAACCATTCTGGAACACACTGGAGATCTTTTGAGGCACGAATTCCCATCCCGACCACATCATGCTCAGCTGTGAACCATTCTTGTCCACACTGGAGATGATTGCTTGATGGGCCCAACAAGACAACATTATCTGCAAACAGTAAAGAACATTTACATTTACATTTCCCTTTCATTTCATTGCATGGCTTACAATGTTTTACTTGTAAAATCGTGGCTTTATGTACTGGACGTTAAGTCGCGTGCTGGATAAATTATACTTTTTACAGAACATGTGGAGCCTGAATCTATCATAGCAGGACCCGGTCTTAAACTTGTCGAGCGGTACATGTGCACAGTCATGCCAGAGTAACAGACGGATAATGAATCCAAGGAGAACGTGCAGGGCTCCATCAGCTAGCACTCCAGCTAAAATCAAACAAGAGTGTTGTAAAGGGGACTGGTACTCATGGGTGGTAACTGGTACTGTGTACTGGCACTTGCACGTTGTGCTGTTTGGAGACCACACGTGTTTCCATGCATACGGGCAGTGTTTGAAGTCTGCTGGTACTCACCAGTATGCAACATCAGCACGTCTAATCACCTGTCAGCACTATAATCTTTGTAACCAGCCGCTATCTCCTGGCAATCGTAGCGAGAGGAACCACAAACGACTCATCCCCCACTTCTGGGGGTCTTTAAGCTCAAAATCTTTCCATCTTGAAAATTAGATATATATGAGGGAGCCTGAAGAAGCTGAAAAGCCTGGAGTGCGGGTTTCACAGGGTAATTTCTATTTTAGATGAGGTGAGGAGCAGGTCTCAATCTATGGCAACATCAGCTTGGATCAGGTCAATATGGAAATAAATTGCTGTATTCATGAAAGGTGCTTTGTCAGCTTAAATATGCAAAGGCAAATGAAAGATGGAACAGTAAGGGGGAGCTCAATACCAACATTAAAACTTTCTCATGTACTGTAGATAAGTGTGTTTGACCCTTGGACTTGTGACACTGCAGTCTGAATGATATCTGCAGACTATGTTCTCATATTTGTAAGGAATATTTTAAAAAAGTTCCAATCATTTACTTCACTTCTAAGTACGGTTCATCAACTGAAGTGAAAGTCTTGTGGGCAGTGCAAGCAGGAGAGCTTGTGACCTCCTTCGTCTCGTCAGATCAAAGGTTTCCTCTACCTGCTCAGGCCTGTTCACGCGGTCTTCGGTGCACTAATTACATTCCAGTCATTGTTTCCTTGTGAAGTCATCCGACTTGTGCCGGAATGCTGCAGTCGCTCATGTGACCATTCATTGAGTCCCTCACTTGTGAACTTTGCTTAATGGAATGAAAATAAAAAATGAAGGCTTTTATTGATTTGAAATTGTGCCATTTTCTTTGAAGTCTGAACCAAAAAAAGAAAGGCACCTTGAAGTCCGGGATAACAAAAAGGTGGCACAAATGGCCAAGCAAACATTCTGGCTGATGTTTCAAATGGCTGGATAATTCCTACATTCTGCAGATAATAAACCTGAGGACTTTGCTTGCTTCTCTTTTTTTTTTTGAGTTATTTTCTCTTTTCTTTTCCTGCCTACAACTTTGAGAGAATGCTAGGCGAAGTGGAGGCATTGATTTATTGTCCACTTCATCTGCTTTGCACCTTTGTTTGCATAATGTTCAGCATGTGGGCAATTAAGAGTTGATTGAGGTTGGTTACAGGCCCGCATAGGTGATTCGCTACCTTAGAGGGGAGAGCAGCAGATGGCAGCTGGCAAGGACAGATGGAGAAAGGCCCCTGGTAGCCATTCATGCAGATACTTGGTGGCAGCTTTTTTAGTATTTACTAGTGCTGCATGTATCATGATCTCAAGCTGGACTAGCTTTTGGGGCTCAGAAAGTTTTTTTTTTTTAATCTCTTTTATTTTTATTATTTGTTTGTACTCTTCGTTTTTGCTGTGTTCATGTTGTCATTTGGTTTCTCTTTAGCTTTGACGCTGTGACGCTGTTGTGCATGTCTCAGTCAATGTCACATGTATTAAATGGCACCTTTTTTAAGGCAAAGGGTTAAATTTATTATTCATCTGAAGTTCACTTAAAAATAAAGGAAAGACTTTGTTAAAAACAAGAAACACACAGTTTTGCTTGAAAATTATGAGTTCATGATGAAGCTCCTTTGACTAAAGTTTCTGATTTTGACCTCATTTGAAATTTCCTCTATTTGACTAATTGTTTCTTACAGTTGTGAATTAGGCGCTATATACTGTAAGCGCCCAACCCGGCACAGATTCACACTGAGGCACGTGTTAAAAAGACACAGGCTTTATTTTTCTTCACCTGTGGGGCACGTCTTCCCCATGAACCCCACAGGTAATACGCAGTCCCAAAGCACCTTAATACCAACACAGCAATCCTTCCTTTGGTGCCACCACTCTTCTCAGGCAACCTCGTCCTCTTCCTCCCGATTCTGGCCCTGAGTGGTGGTTGCTGGTTCCTGTTATGGCCCTCTTGGAAGTGCTCCCGGTGCTTGCTCACCTGTTGCCTGTGGCGGCCACCCCAGATCCCCACAGGGTTGTGGAGAGCTCCACCTGTGGCAAACTGAGGCACCATCGTCAACTAGGGAGGCAGCCACCAAGCATCCCGGGGGAGGAACTAAGGAGCCCATGGCTGCTCCCCCGGAACATAAGCAGAAGGGGACCCGGCCACCCGCCACACAGTTTATGGTTACTCCCAGCAACACGCTTTCCTCATGAGAGACATTCTGATTGGTTGATGCTTGCTTGAAGTCATCCATGGTAACTTCACCCAGTACTACAGAGAGCGGCACACTTCTAACACCCGAGTGCCAAATCGGTCACATCATGTGGACATCACGGCAATGCGGACAAAACCCAAACATCGTGATGGATAATCTGAACCTTCAAAAGCCATTCAGGAATGAGTGACTTGATCTTTCTACTTACGTATAGTGTGTTATGGATCGTTGTACTTTTAGCATGTTCTCTGGTCTCCTTTCATGTATTTTCTTCATTTTCTTCCTTGGTGAGGAATTAGGTTAGATTAGGTCAACTTTATTAATGGTCAAATTCTAAATTAGGTTGTTTTATTTAGTGATTTTGGTAACTTTTTGCGGTACTTCCTAATTTTTCACACCTCAGCATTGTGCCATTTTGGTTAAATGTTGTGTATAGTACCTAGCTCCAGTGGAACTGTATGGCAGCAGAAATGTCACAATGCATGACATCACCGTTGCAATGATATAAAAGTCAGTGTCACACACTTCCTGGATGTCCAAGAGTCTGGATATTCTCTGAAAAAAAATAATGTCAACGTATGGATTTAGGGCCTAGAACAGGGGTGGGCAAACTCCGTCCTGGAGGGCCGCAGTGGCTGCAGGTTTTTGTTCTAACCCAGTTGATTAATTAGAACACAATCCTTGGCAATAATTTAATTTCATGGCTTGTTAGTGCTTTAACTCTGCCATGTCAGGTCATTCTCAAATCCTAGACTTTTTTTTTCCTTTCTAAGGATATCATCCAAATGATTTGAAGTCTAAAACTCAGTCCTTCATTTTTCTCTCTTCACTTTCCTTCCAAGTATTTAATTAAACCAAATAGTGAACAATAAATCCACACAGGTGTAAATGGAAACAAGCTAAATGGAGAAATGCTGGTCTCTTTTATCATTTACATTATCTATACTAATAAAAGGCAAAGCCCTCACTGACTGACTGACTCACTCATCACTAATTCTCCAACTTCCCGTGTAGGTAGAAGGCTGAAATTTGGCAGGCTCATTCCTTACAGGTTACTTAAAAAGTTAAGCAGGTTTCATTTTGAAATTCTACACATAACGGTCATAACTGAATCCTACTTACGTACATATATACGTCCATAGACTGCAGCTTGGTCGCCGTGTGAGGTAGAGTTGCGTCCCCCATCCCCATTCCTCCCACGTAATTGGCTGCCTGCCCATATAAGGCCGTCCGTCAGCAGCAATCCAAGGTGTAAGAAAACAGTAAAAAGGAGGCGTGTCAGACGTCGTGGTACATTTTCTGATGCAGCTAGACGGAAACAACTTCGTGACGCTGCCGCCAAATACTCGCAGAAAAATCCACAAGTTCATAGAGACTCTGTTGCTAAATACTCGCAGGCAATTCCACAAATTAATAGAGACGCTGCCGCTAAATACTCGCAGGCAAATCCACAACTTCATAGAGACTCTGTTGCTAAATACTCGTGGGCTAATCCACAAGTTAATACCGGGAACGCCTGTTAAACATCTTAGATTCGCGAGTACCGATTTGGGTGGTGAACACTTCGATGAATGAAACTTGTTATCTTTACAATGGTTGACAAACATGGAATGTAACTTGAACACAACACATCCTCCAAATACGAACCCGATTGAAAAAAATAATGATAATCAAATCCTTGATGACAGCAACACTCATAGCACTCACAAAACAATTACATTGACAATCACGTTATGTTATCTTTAAAATGTTTCCTTTTCTTTTTCATAACTTCTTTAACACACTACTTCTCCGCTACGAAGCGCGGGTATTTTGCTAGTTGCTAATAAAGGGCAATTGAAACTGAGAATACAGCTGTTTAAAACTAAAATAAACAATAAGCGTTCAAAATCTTAACGAGCGAGACAACTAAAATAAGGCAGAAGTGTTACTTGAGCAATGAGTGCTTCTTATTATGTACCAGGGCTGGAACCAAAACCCGCAGCTACTGCGGCCTTCCAGGACCGACTTTGCCCACCCCTGGCCTACAATATATTTTCTTATGTGTATTTTTTTGTATTGGGCTTCATTATTTCTAGCCAGGTTTCATTTTGTTAGTAACCCCTGTTTGAATTGTAAGTTTAATTTTGCATAATGTCCATTTTGCAGTCCTTAAAAATCAACCCTTGGCAGGACACAGGAATGAAGCATTGCCACTTTGAATACCAAAAATCTTCACTGAGTATTCTTAGCTTGGAAGTTTAAATTACCTGATGAAATGAGTACAAATACTTGGTTTGAACCTGGCAAGAGTCTCTCACGGCAACAGGCTCTTCAATATCACAGTATGCCAAACAGTGCTGGTCAAAGCCCATTTGGAGCCCTAGACAGAGTTGACAAACATTACCCCTTGTCATCCATGGCAGGTATTTGGTATTATTAAACTTTGAGAACCTGTGTGTTGTCCTCTTGATTTCAGGAATGCATGGCCCTTCAATAGAAGATGCTGCACCCCTTTGTATGTATACCGCAGACTTCAAGAGGAACATGGAGCTTGCGCACATTTACTTTGATAAGCGTTAATGCCACCCATTCTGTATCATCACAGTTTGACAAGGGAGGGGTGGGAAGCCTTTCTGTGTCTGACATGTTTGTGCCTTGACTTTCATAAATGGTGTCCCTCAGGTGATGGTGCCTATGTCGCCTATTGGCCACCTTCATCAACATCAGAAATATGGCCAGAGAAGACACTTCAAAATGCAGTGTAGAAAATTATGAGGTGTAACAATTTATTTCCAGGAACAGCCAGGTAGGGTCTCATGTGTGGGTAAAATCTTTTCTTTTTTGTTTTTAAACAAGAGGATAGTCCCTCAAGAATTCATTGAAGAGGGGCAACCAGTCAACAAACAGTGCTGTTTAGAAGTTTTGAAAAGGTTGTGGGATTCTGTTTGAAGGAAAAAAAATCTGAACTTTGGCCTGATTAGTAGGTCATCCATCATGACAATGCCCCAAGCTGTGATGCAATCAGAGTCCATGATTTCCTGGCTAAGAAGTTAATTACTTCATTGGATCATCAACCCTATTCACCTGACTTAGCTCCTGGTGATCTCTGGCTGTTCCTAAAGATAAAAATTGCTGTGAAAGGATGAAGATCTTCAGACATTTCTAACAACCAGACAAAGGAACTCAAAGGTGCTCCAGAAACAGCGATCCAGGTGAGTTTCCAGCAATCGCAACATCGTCTAACTAACGGCATAGCTGGGGAAGAAGATGACTTCGAAGGTAGCTGCCAGTGCACAGATAGATGGATCTCATGTTGTTCTCCCAGCAATGCTACATTCATTTCTTTACACATTATTGAATTCTTAATTTTTGCAAATGAAGTACTTGACATGGTGCCAGACTTCATGAAAACATGCCAACATACCAACTGTCTACCTTTAATTTGCATGAAGTAAGCAACACAAATGGTTTCGGTTGGTTTTTCTTGCTCATTTTAAATGTTATCACTTCTCACCACTGTAAGTAACTGTAAATTTAATAAGCAAAAGTAACCACATATGCATGAAATTATACACAATACATTATTCGCATTGAAAGCCCAGATCTGTACAAAGATTCTGTCAAAACGTCATCCAGAATGTTTAGGATGCCATTGTTATCTTTCTGCCACACTGGTGTACCTGGAGACATCAAGAATGGGCCTCCAGTATTCCCATCCTAGATATTGGTGTCCATAGCAGACAAGTTTCGATTTGCTTTGAGCTCCATGAAGCTAACAATAAAAAATAGTTTTGCAGTCATTGCTCGATTGTGAAATACAAAAATTAATAAAGAGCTTCCTTGGGGTTTTAAATGCTTTCTTAGGAATGCTGTCACACCTCCGTCTTCACCTGCATTCTTACTCTGGTAAAGTCAATTCTGTTTGTGCCTCTCATTCACATCTCTGCGGAGGAATGTGGTGTGTGTTTCCAAGCGGTGACCTTCTGCATATTTTCGACATGAAGACACACTGAATTTCACTGTCATGTACATTGCTCGGTTTTCTCCACGGAAACACTCAGTACATGGAAAGCTGTCATTTTTTTATGATGTCTTTTTAAACACACAATAGTAATACAAGCTACATTTCTATTTTGTAGTGTCACTGAGTCCTCTTTTCCATTTCACCTCATCAATCTGGCTTTCAGCTTGAGAAGTGCAAAAATCTTCTTCTGCCTTGAGGTGACGTGAAATGAAGCCCACAGCATTTTTGTACATCAAGCTGATTCTAGAAGGGACTCCCCTTGAGCAAATATGTTTAGAATGTCACCTGTGGGCAAGTGACCTTCCAGTGACGATCACACTCTTCAGATCTCATTTAAAACGAAAATACCCAAACCAAAATGGCAGCTTCACTAGTATTAGATCTTGACTCACAGGGACAATTGTGTTTCTAGTTTTCTAAGTAGTGCGTGTCCAGAAATTGCACCTTCCACAAATTTTTGATTTATTTTCCTTTTAATTTTATTTTTACATACTCTCAGTAGCGTTTTTAGTGTGAGAATCCTAGTGGTTTCATAACCAGAACAATGTCTGTTAATGGGATGCTGGTCTGTGTCGATCAACATCAGATCATTGTGATATCCTCCGACATCGTCTGACAAGAGACAGCCAAATTGATTTAAGTGAGACCCTCACTGCCACCCACTGCTTAGGAGAATTTGTTGTCTATGAATTTCTTAAATCAAAACGGCAACACCTCAAGTTTAGAATCAAATGGCTGTGAGTTAAATAGCAAAGTTACCTACCGTGCAATCTGCTGATTGCCAACAAGCGAATGAAAAATCGACTTTTGACATCCACACCTCTTCTTTCCACACCAGATTCGTGCTGTTTTAAAATATTAGTGTCAAAGTGGAAGGAGAGCATGTAGGCTTCCTTCAAATTTCGTGCGGCCTCCTTAACACTGAGCAAAAAATCAAGATGCAGCACAATGTCTTGTGAATGATTCATTCCTGATGTTGAACTCCCTTCTTTTAATGTAAATCACAGTGGCTACCTTTAAGGGACCTTTTAATCTCTTTGCTGTGTGTACCGCCTGGCCTCTATTGGTAACAGATCAAAGTACAAGTGCAACTGCTCGACAAAAACAACAAATAAATGAAAACAGGTGATCTTTATTCTAGCCTTCAAGCCCCATTGCTAAACTAGAAAGATCAAATTGCATATGTGCACACATGGCCAAGGGTAGAGAACACTGCAGGGCCAGTTGGTCCAGTTGCTCAGTCTTGTACTACCTGGCATGAAGACCATCTCACACACACACTACAAGCCGCACTATGTGTCTAGATAAGTAATTATATTGAGTCTGTGATGGAAAAATGGAGAAACAAAGATTAACAAGACAAAGCTGAAGGTTCTTACAAACATTTAATTTACAGATCAAAGCTTTTAACTTATTTATACAAAATCTTTTGGAGCTCAATGGCCTGTAATATAGAAACACTACTGCATAATTTTATAGTGAAAGAACAAATATGGCATCCTACGATTCATTATAAAAACAAAAGGCTATGCTTAAAATATTTATTCTGATTCAGGATCACATGGTGTACAAGGCCGGAAGCCCTCCTGAACAGAATTTGTTTTGAATGACCAGAGCCTGCTCATGGAAGTTAGTTCTTGGGCCATTGAAAGTGATGGCTTACAAAAATATCAACCAGATACTAGTAACCTCATTTCAGCACTCAACATTTGGCATCTCCTTAGTTTAGGATGTATACAAATGTGTTTGTTGCTCATATACATTATGTAGCAAAGGCTTCCTTTTGATCTTAGTACCACTTACAAAGCATCAGTGAAGTGGCTGGTCAACTCTGTACAATGTGGCCTACTAGGAGCCTTGCATACGCTGCCAAAATTGCTTTGCTTTGTCTTATTAAGCTTTAAATAAGAATTCAAGTTTTACACTCAAGTATGCCATATAAAGAGAAATGCGTCTCACTTGAGTCACCTCAGACCATCCCAAAGTGAAGTTATGTGAACAGGCCACGTCACACAGACAAAGGGAAGAATCCACAATTCATTCTTTTAAGTACCACAATTAACAAACTTCCCTCTAATCTTTTGGATCTTTCTTGCTCTCAGTGGAGATTGTGATCTGCTTCAATGGGTGTTAAAGTCAAACCGAAATGCAATTCTCAGCCAGTAACCCTTTTTAAAATCACTGCATTACAAGAGCAAAACAAAATGATACTTCAGTCCAGTAATCTCATAATTTCATTCTAGCAGAAGCTGAGTTTCTTTTGTTTGCTCAAGTGATGAGTGTCGTGCTAACATCTTTACTTGTCGTGGTCTAAGCCTGGACTCCTCACAAGGTCATCTGCCCTCCTTTATTGTGGAACTGCAGTATGCCAGCATCACACACCGCACCACAGCCACAAGTTGTAAGTATCGGATAGGTTCAAAAAACATCACACAAACAATTCCAACTCGTTTCTGAAAAGAATGTTATCAAATCACAATTTGCTAAAAACTGATTCTCCACAGAGACATATTGTATGGTTGTCACGTCTCAAACAGGGTTCCTCCTCTAGCTGGGGTTCAAATTCAAGTTTGATTTCTCTTGTTTATTTTTGATTCTTTTATTTATGTTGTCTATGTGCATCATTCTGTATTTTTGGCTTTGTCTATGTAGGTAAACTGACTTTTTTATATTCCATGTGTGTTGTGGGTGGTCCTCCAAGAGGCGGAGTCACCTGCCAATCACCACCAGGAACTGCCCTCCGCCCTGTAATGTCCTAGCGGTTCATTGTGGAATGTCTGGCTTAATGATTTTTTGGATTCTTTTGACTTATTGCTTTGTTTTTCACTATCACTGGGATGTCCCATTGGGATTCTGCTTGATTTTTGGATTTGCTTTTAGCAGACATTGTATGCCTTTTGTGACCTTTGGAACTTCTCAGTGTTACAGAACATTTTTTTGTGAAAAATCTATATTTTTCTATGTATAAAGATTCTTGTTTGCACCCTTGTTATTAGTCGGGCTTGATGATTTCTCCCTCTAGAGGGTACTTCAGGGACTATGTGCTTTGGAACTTTCTGGCACTTGGAAGCAATGATTAGGCCTCAAGTATACTAATATAGCTATAATACAGTAGATTTGACCAGAATCTTGTAATCTGAATTTAAAAATGATATCAGCTACTATGATGCACAGGCTTTGGCATGTCTCCCTTCTTTTTTTTTATTAATTTAAGTTGATATGGACTAAAAAATCAAAACATTTTGTTAAGTTTAAGTTATTTTGTGCTCTCTGTTCATTTTGTGATCATGTGTGTTAAGAGCTATTTATCTGTTACATTTAAATATAACAAATGGTTATGTAGCCTTTTTAAATGTTATACAGTTTGAAAATATTTATTATTTACGTGCAGGTCTAAGTTGTAAACATATGCTGAAAAGCATCAAATCAGGCAGAATTTAACCTGAGACTGAATGAAACATGATAAAGAAGGAAGAAGGGCCAAACAAATTTCCTTAAAAAGTACAGAACGAATCAGACAGCATCACATGATCTGCACAACTGTCATTTTCTAACGCATTTTAGTTGTGAACACAGTCGCAGGGGTCTGGTAAAGCCAATCTCTGCTAGCATAAAGGTGCAAAACAGGAACAAACCCTGGATAGGGTGCCAATCCATCACAGGGTTGAACAAATTTACCCTTCCCATTTCATACGAGTGACTTTTCAAATATTTCTTCATTAAAGTTAACCTTGTAAGTGCCAGGCAAAATTATCTGGCATCACACCCGGGAAAAATGGGGGTCCCTTGCCGAGAAGGGCAGAGATGGACTGGCATCAACCTGGACAGGAGGTCAAAACAAAAGAGCAATGGGGGAAGGTGCCTATTTTTATTTTCCATCAACTTGATGGCAGCACCCCAGGACCTCAGTAAATATGTGGACACCTTCATGGCATGATAAGAATTGTAGTTCCATGAGTCAACCCTTCTGGATGCCATGGGTGTTGCCACAGGGTGCAGCAGCATTTCATAATCCCTGTTCCTCAGGGCTTCTGTTTGACCCAGAAGTGCTTCCATCACACTATGCCCTGGCACTGTAAATACTCCCACGTCCGATATTAAATTAAGCCGTCCATCCTCCTCCAGTTGAGTCAGAGTCCGGAGGAAGAAAGGCAACACTCACTGGAGGGAGGTGGACAGATAGGAAAGAGAAGAAAGGAAGAAGAATTTGCTTATTACTATGCTTGTGCAACCTTAGAAGAAACCCTTATGAGATAATTTGATAACAAAAATATCTGTTTTGAACCCATAACTGCATTTCTGTCCAGGTTTTGGGGCTTGGTGAGTCCCCCTATCTGTCACAACCTCCAGAAAACTGTTATTGCTGTACAATCGTCTTCTTTGACACCCTGGTACACATAAAAAGGCAAATTCATCAGAAGTGCAACTTGGCCCAGAAAATTCAGTCCAACAAAGCAATGAACATCTGCAGTAATGTTTGAAGCTGCGGGCTCTCTCCATTTGCGCTAAATGAATTTGTTTACACTGAGAAGGCCCTTTTTAACTTCTTTCAGATGCGGTCACAGCAATGTCTCACAGAGGGGACTCTTCTCCTTTACCGCTGTCCGTTTAACTTTGTTAGTGAGTCCCTTTCTTCAGCTCCTTGCTGCCTGCCAAACACTGGACAAGATGGAGTATCCCACTGGTCTGAGGCCGTCCTCTGAATTCTGGGAAGTCTTCTTTATATGTCAAGATTTGGGGTCTTTGCATATAAAATTGCATACAATTATCTGTAAATTGCCTTGGTGAGGAATTTGCATACACATCATCAGTCTGGGGATTAGGGAATGGCTTTGGAGTTCCTGTCTTGGTGCTAATTTATTAGTCTAATTGTTTATTGCATCCTGTATTCATACACAGTAGATACATTGATTCAATTAAGTTATAATTGTTGTGTAAGAAGTTAATTAGGCTAGAAGCAGCTGGAGTCACGCAAGTTGAATTAATCATCCAATGGCCATGTTTATAAAATGTCTCGCTGTCGGAGAAGGTTCTTTTGCTTTACTAGTGAATGGTTTATCCTGGCATTTTTATCCAGTGAGATGACTAGAATTCTACAATGCAATGTGAGAGCCAAACAGCAGGCAGCGTCAAAGGTGACGAGTGGGAAGTTCCCGACTGACTTGGAATATCAGACCGTGAATCAGCAGTCCTCTGGGACAGGAGTCTGTGCTGTGATATTATACGGACACGAGTCATTGAACTATGATTTAATACCTACAGAGTGCCAGTGAGGGAGGGCAGGCTGGACTGTGACTGAGGCTTTTGCTATGGTGACTCGATAGCTATGAAGCTGCATTTATGAACTTATTAATATTTAGTCAATTGTGAGAAATAATAGGCTTAAAACTGTTAATCTTCCGTAAGTATTGATGATTTTCTTAGGGGGCAACAGTAAATGAGGTTGAGACAAGTTTATTAACACAAAATGAGGGGAACCTACCACCAGAGTGGATGGTGGTCTTACAGGTTTATCTGGATTAAAAAATAATTTGGGTTGCGTTCAACAATAATATAATACAATACAACTTATTTTTTTGTATAGCACTCTTCACTGAGTGCAGGCTCTGTGCACCGTGAACAATTCTCAGTTAAAATACAAATATAGACAGTGATGTACGGTGAGGTTCATGGCTGGAGAGGCACTGATTCCAGTCAGAGTTGCAAATACATGAACCCCAAAGAGTAGCTTATTCACTATTCAAATGGCAGCATGCACATTGACTACTGGTTATGTTTCATATCTCATCAGCATTCTTTACACATACATAGGTAAGGTACATATTTGGATAAGAATGAACGTTACATTTACTGTATAGCAGCAAGAGACAGTGGAGAGAGTGCATTTGCTCCTCACCCTCTATGTGTTCTAAATTTGTCGTTGCAATTCCACAATTCATACTCCTTCAATACAAATGAATGTATAGCATGGTGTACACTAAAACAACCGGATTTCAATTTTGACCTTAATTAAAATCTTTAGATGTTTTTAAAAGCTTTTAATTCTGATGCTTTAATAACAAGAAAAACAAAAGATATTTTATTCAAGGTCAAATTTACATTTTTAAATATAGGATTTTTTTTAAGTCTGATCCCATTTTTTTATAAAATTGAAAACCATTTATGGTCTTACCTTTATTTGTAAATGAAGTCCATGTGCCTATCCTTCTACACGAAAATCTCTGTTACTTTCTTGTAAAAGTCCTCCTTATTTTCCTTTAGTTTTAAAAATCTTAATCTTCCATTTTGGCAATCAGTTGCAACAAAAAATAAAACTAAACAAGCCGCTGCAGTGCACTTGACTTTCTGATATCACTTACTTATTGGCACCTAGAGCCTCTGCATAGAAGAACAGTAACGAGCACCTGTTGGGCTAACATCCACCCCTTCAGTGAGGCACGGTACTGTCTGCCTCACCTTGTCCCTTTTCCCTGCAGTTTTATGTTTAATCAGCAAAACTAAATATGTCACACATATTCATTAAAGATATTAGCCAGACTGTGGAAAGTCAGGGTGTATAATACTGTAAATGTGTCTGCAAACATTATATTGGTGACATACAGAGAGACATCAGCAGGCACGCGCCAATTGTACTCATCAACCCAGTTTGTGAGGGATAGCGCAGTCTAAGGTGAGGTGGGGCTCATCTGTGTCGCACTTAGCATTTCTCCCCTGTATTTGAACACGAAATACGCCAATTCAGTGATTTTGACTATAAAAATTATCAAAATTATTGGAATCATACAGAAAACAAATTTATAGCACAGACAAGTGGACTTATTTATTTTTTTGTTATCATTATTAGTTTTTTTACTTTTCATGATGAGCCTCCCCTGACCACGTGTCCCTGAATATAGAGTATACAAATTAATGAATGCAGAACTGGCACACATAAAAATGCAGATTTGTTCAAACACAAAGAGAACAGGATAGAGTCGGATTAAATATAAATCAAAAACAACCATGTCTGTCCAATTAATTAATTGATGAACTCTGGCCAGTTGACAATGGCAGAGATTAAAATTGCAAAAGAGAAAATCAAAAATAAAATCTCCGTCCTGGAGACCTCATCCAAATGGCTGCCCACCCACTCCCAGATTTTCTATAGTGTAGTCTGTGTTGTCCGTCCAGTCTGATGAGAGAATCTTTCCATCTGATGATTCCAAAGTTCTTTTATCTGAAATGACTTTTCCATATACTGTACGAGAAGGCAGCCTGACAGTAGAGCATTGGCACCAAGTGCCATATCCAGATATGAAAAAGAGAAGCAGAATAGAGTAGTGACTTATTAATGTAAATGGCTAGTAATGTTTTACTACTTATATTTCTGTGCAAACGGCAACACAACACAAATCAATCAAACACCGAGCAACTTCTACAAACAGGCCAAGACCAAATCAAATAAAAACGAAAGTAAAATGGCATGGGTTAATCACCTCCAGGGCATTATTGTATGTCCATTATTTATTATTGGATACTATAGCACAAAATAGATATAAACTAAGCTTGTTTTATTATGCAACACTCTGAAAAGCCAATATGTGTGCAACAGAGAAACTTGTGCAAAATGCAGCCATTTCCGTAGTGGAGTATCTTACATTACATGCAATTTGCTGCATTATTTATCACGTTATGCCTGCTCAGACTTTGTATGAAAAATTCATAGATAATAATATAAGCATCAACACCATGTGCTGTATATTGCAAGAGGTCGATCATTGCAGGCTTACAGAAATTAACGAGGACTGACCTACAAATAAAGCAAACACTGAAATGGCACCACCAGTTCTACTGTGTGTGTAGAAATTTATAGTAAAGCAAAATTTCAAAGAAAATAAGTAAATAAAATGAACCTGTGAATGACACCCTCACACAGAACAGGACAGCTGTAAACATGTTTGAAGGTGGCACACTGAAAATCATCACTGAATAAATGACACTACTGCAAATAATGTGTAATTAATATTAACCCTATGCCATTACCCATTTCCATTTTAAAGCAATTAAGCCAAAAAACAATTAAAATGGCTAGCATAGTGTGAGTGTAAATATAAGCAATGCAGACATCTGCAAGCTAAAAGATAAATCTATGCCAATTTGCTGTGACTTCTTTTTATGAATGAAGCTGATATTCAACAACATCCATCACTGCACTATGAGACCCGAGCAACAAACTTCAAGCCAGTTAATCGAATGGAGACAAAGAGTACAGACAGAGGGAGACGCTCCATACTTTATCATCAGGGCCTGTGCTTGGATAATTACTACTGTCTGATTTTTATGACTGATGTTGATATTTAGGAAATTAGCCCACCGTAAAGAAGACATAGCAGCATCTGAGGCTACGCACGGGAGAGCAACCAAAAGCATTCCAGGACTAAAGCATGTGAAAAATAAAACTTTATCCTGGAGGGTCTGCAGTTGCAGTTACAGGTTTTTATTCTATCCATTTTCTTAATTAGTCACCACTTTTTGTGGCTAATTAACTTCATTTATTGTATTTTCTATGTAAGACTCAGACCCTTTAAATCAGGGGTGAGCAGTGTCAGTACTGGAGGACCAAAGTGGCTTCACTTTAAGTTTTTGTTCAAACCCAATTGCTTCATAAGAAGTTATTGCCGATAAGGAGCTTATTGCTCAAGTGACTCAGCCTAGTTGTCTCACTTGTTAAGATTTTGAACACGTAAGTGCTTATTTGTTTATTTTTTAATTGACTTTATTAAAAGCAAGTAACATTCCATACAATCAAGTCAAGCTTAACAAAACTAAATTCAACACCCACCTGAGAGGAAGACCAACATCCAGAGTAAAACTTTAAGAGTAGAAAAGAGGGAAGAGAATCCTCTTCCCCAATATAAATGTTTATTCTTAAATATTATTGATTAGATCCTGCCAGGTTTTTAAAACATTTTGAACAGATCCTTTAAGTGAGAATTTGATTTTTTCCAATTTCAAACATAACATCAGTTACTCACTGAGTTAAAAGAGGTGGGCTCAGCAAGATATGTCTACGTGCCAATAGTGTAGTAAAGACAATTCCAGTTTGTTTGTCCTTCTCCACTTTAAGCCCATCTGGACGTACACCAAACACAGCTGTTAGTGGGTTACGAGGGATTGTGACTCCAAGGCTGTCTGATAGGCATTTAAACATTTTGGTCAAGAATGATATTAATATGATGCAGGCCCAGAACTTGTGACTTATGTGAAGCAGGAGCTCGACTGCAACATTCACAGGTTGGATCTTTCCATGGAAACATTATAGACAATTTTAAATGAGATAGATGTGCTCAATAAATAATTTCAAGTTGAATAATTGATCGTTTTGTGCATATAGAGCTAGAGTGAATTCTGTGCATGGCTGCCATCCATTCCTTTTCTGAAATGTTGAGTAAGAGTTTCCTTTTCCTACAGTACTCTGGGATCTTTGAAAGGGAGTGACTTTAAAATGTTTTATATCTTATAGAAATGTTGTCTGGGTCTTCAAGACTGATCAATATTTCTTCTGGAATAGAAATAGGTGGGAAGTGAGGAAAATTAGGCAGACTCCATTTAGCAAAGTTTCTAATTTGAAAGTAGTCAAAAAATTGTGTTGACGGGACGCTAAATGTAAAGTGTAATTGTTTGTAGGATGCAAAAACATTATCTTTATACAATTCTTTAAGTCAGCGGTTCCCAAATTCGGTCCTGGGGACCCACTGTGGCTGCAGGTTTTTGTTCCAACCAGATTCACAATCAGTGAGAATAATCGATAACAACTGATCTCGTTTAATTAATTGGTCTTTTTTTTACTCTTCTCTTATTCTGCATTCAGAAAAAACACAGCAGTATGGTTTTTACATTTATAGGACATTTAGAAATATTTCCATTTTTTTTTCCCTAAAACTATAAATGCTTAACTCTCTTTTGTTGTTTTCCTATTATTTTCCCCTTTTCCTGTGTAGTTTGCTCCCTTCATTTAAACCTAATAGTGACAATTAACAACGAGCAGAGCAGATACCCAGGATGATGAAAACAGCAACGACTTCAGTGTCAGACCCAGTAATTAGTAAATAATCAATGAAATAACCAGAACACCTGGAAAAGCAGAATGAAAATTAGGTTGAAAATACTGTTAACGACTTAAGAAAACGACATACTCCCCAAATAACTGCTTATTACATTTTAATAAAAATATACCAAACTTTGTTTGTAATTTCTACATTGACTCCCAAACACAGAAACTGGGCAATAATGACTCCCTTAATTAGGCTAAGAGTCCAATGATAAATGAAAGTTGGTTAGAATTAAAATTTGCAGCCACATTTGGTCCCCAGGACTGAGTTTGGGAACCACTCCGTTAAGTGATTTAAATCCTGTATGTTTTATAAAAATTAACAACTGCATAAGTTTGAGAGGTTGGAAAAAGGTGGTTATTGTGTAGAAGTGCCACAGATAAGTACTTTCTTCATTGGTTCCATATTCTGAGTGAATGAAGGACAATTGGCTTGTTAGTATATTGACAAGATCTTGTATTTACTGGGGTACAAAGTAATGAAAATAAAGAAGTACTGCAGGATTTCATTTGTATTGCGGGCCAAGCTTGTGTGTGTTTATCAATTTGTGTCAATGTCCAGGTTTTTATAGCTTGTATATTTGCCACTCAGTAATAAAACTGAAAGTTAGGTAGAGCCATGCCACCTTCTGCTGTAGGCCCTTTGGAGGCGTGGATGTTTTGAATTTCAAATAAATTTGGTTATGTATATGGGGGTGTTCTGAAATAGAAACAGAGGCTTGGGAAGGATATTTATCTTGACAATATTGATTCTCCCTGCTAAAGTGAGATGGAGGGTAGACCATCTATGCATGTCTTGTTTCATTTTTTCCATGCAGACAGCAAAATTTTGTTGAATAAGAGCTTTATGTTTACTTGTGATGTTTATCCCTAGGTATTTAAACTGATCTGCGATGAAAAATGGGAAGGTGTCCCATCTAATATTGTGTGCTAGAGAGTTCACTAGAAAAAACACACTTTTATTCAAATTAATGTTGAGCCCAGATATTTTTTTAAATTCTGCTAGTGCTGTTAGGACTGCTGGCATGGAATTTTGTGGGTCTGCATATAGTGATATTTTCTGTTCAAGTCCTTATCTAATATTCCCCTTTATCTCAGATACATTTCAAAAGTGGCTCAATGATGATTGTAAAGAGCAGTGGTGATAGGGGGCATCCTTGTCCTGTACTACATTCTAGTTTGAAGTAGTCTGAAATAATGTTGTTAGTACAAAATGAAGATTCTGATACAGTAGTTTGATCCATGCACATATGTTCAGGCCTTACCGAAATTTGTGCAATGTGTTGAACAGTAGTTCCCATTCAACCATATCAAATGCTTTTTCTGCATAAAAAGATAATAAGATCTCCGGGTTTATAGGTGAATATATTACATTAAACTGTATTTGGAAGCTAAGTGTCTGCCTTTAATCAATCTGGTTTGGCCTTGTGATATTAGGAAGGAAGCACATTCTCAGTCCTTCTAGCTAGAACTTTGAAGAGTATCTTAACATCATTATTCAGAAGTAAGATTGGTCTATACTGTATGTTGCACATTATAACAAGTCCTTATTTTTCTTAGGAAAGACCTAATTAATGCTTGATGAAACATTTGAGGTAGAATTTTATTGTCACTGGCTTCTATAAATGCTGCGAATAATAGGGAAGCTAACTTAATTAAAAAATTTTATAAACTTGAGCAGGGTAGGCATCAGGGCCTGCTGCTTTCCCACTCTAAAGTGAGTTTATAGAATCTAGAAATTCTGAGAGTGTCAGATGTTCATCCAGTTCATCTGCTCTGAGAGTATCTAGCTGTGGTATCTCTAGTGCATCAGAAATTCATTAGAACTTATAGAACTCTCAAAATGTGTGTATTATATTTTGTATGGCCAATGATTTTATCTCTGTCTGTATTGGTAAATACTGATATTGCATTGCAAACTTCTTGCTTGTGAATTTGTTGAGCTAAGCTCTTATTAGCCTTCTCTCAGAGTTCATTGTAATGATGTTGCAATTCAAAAATGAGTTGTTCCATTTTTCTTGTTGTCAAGAGGTTGAATTCTGATTGCAAAACCTGTATTTTCCTATAAAGTGCCTCATCATGTTCATCTATGCAGGTAATTTCAACCCTGGACATGGGGGCTATCTGGACATTGGACACACTAATCCGCACACCTACACTCATTCCTGCACTGACCAGTTCAGCATCATCTAGCAGCTCTACCAAGCACAAAAAGCAGGTTACTTGGAGAACAGACCAAGTTGACAGAGAGAATGTGAAAACCTCCCACAGACGCCTCTTGGGCTGTAGCTGTGCTAAACTCTGTGTCATATAAAAGATTTAGTTGAAATGAGCGCATTTGTGTTTTAGAATCCTGTCACAGAGGGCAAGAGGAGAAACTGAGAATTTTAGAGTTACATCAGGTTCATGCAGCCTATTATTAAGACATGGGGGAATTGTAACTTCACGCCTTGTGCCATTCATATCAATGTAATGAGTCACTTTGACAGGAATATGGCAGAGCAAAAGGGACTTTCGGCATTCTTCCGGTGAGTTACTTGTGGAGTGCTTGAGATTCCTTTTCTACTGATGCATTACATTATGTCACTGATACAAATACTGGTATAATAAAAACAAAAGTATTCTGTTTCAGTTTTGATGAAATTGGTTAAGTAGTTATGTTTTTGTTTTAAATGTTACAATAGATTTATTGTTCTTTCTGGTAATTAGGCAGATCAGTGAAGAAAAAGGCCAAAAAGGCAATCAGGAAAAAATGTATGAGTACATTATTACAAATTATCTATCTATCTATCTATCTATCTATCTATCTATCTATCTATCTATCTATCTATCTATCTATCTATCTATCCATCGCTTTTTAAAGGAATATTCTACTCAAAAATGGTATGGCATGTATATGTTACTTACCCCATGTAGTTTATAGTGATGGCTGAGAAAATCATATTTTCTTGGAGCACAGAGATTAAAAAACTTCTGATACAAACTAAATCTATGGTGATCAATGCTGAATAAGAGCAAACAATATCAAAATGTCCATGAAAAAAAAAGTCTCACGTTACTTGTGTTGTATATGACCAATACCCTCCGAACCCCACCTTATTAATCCACCCAATCTCCCTCATTTTCTATATATTGCTTTTGATTCCTGTAAGTCTAATCATTTTCCTATGATGATGACACCTGGTGGGTTGTCAAAAACTGAAGAATTAAAAACTATTTTAGGATAAGTGATTCATTTTCTCCATTTGCAGATTACTAGCTATAAATATATATGTACTGTATAAATATATGTACTGTATGGATAATTTCTGTGAGATTAAAACTCAAGCCGTGAGGCCGTTTTTTTATGTCTGTATGCTAAACATTTAGTTTTCTTTCACAAAAAGGTGAAGAGACAAATGTTTTCTTTCCTCATATGCAAAACTAGTGCCATTAGCACATTTGTATTCATCTCATTTGCAATTTTCCATGTGCATAGCATGGCAACATTTATTTTTGAGCAGGGCATGAATTGGAGGGGCATATCAGAGGGGTGCAGCTAAAATGCACTGGGCTTGGGAAGGTAACTACCGATAGACCCCCATAAAGACCCTGGCTTGGAGTCGGTACAAGTTAGTGCAGATGCTGTTCCCTCTGCCCCTAAATGTGTGGTGTGAGGCAGGACGAGTGGCATGAATGTGCAGATGTGTAACCACATGGAAGAAGCCATGAAAGTATGGGTGGCTTTGGGAGGACAACTGTGGAAGGAGACGGTGGTTTGGGCTGCAGAATAACCCTTAGGCTTCTGTAATCTTTAACTTCCACCCTAGAAAAAGCAAAAATAGCTCTGTACTTTCAAATTGTAAAATCACATGTGAAACTAATTTAAAGAACAATTTTGTGATATGAAGAAGAAGGGTGGGTTTCTACAACTTTTCCATGCTTTCTGCAAACGCTTTTTACTTTCACAGCAACGCACTGAGTGTAAGTGCCTGGGGCAACCATAAAGAATATCATCTGTAAAAACAAAATCTGTGTAGGACAGGAAAAGAATCGAATGTCTTAGAGGTATATAAAAAATATACATTAAATAAAACACTTTGCAAATGAACCATAGAGTGCAGTACACAAGAATCCACTTCACCGACAGGAGGGTGCCCTGCTTATTCAATGTGGCTCCACTCTGACTGATTACAATGGCAGGGTGCTCCATTTCCGGGAAACTGCTGGGTTTTGTTCCTGCCATGTTTGTAATTAGAGACAAATTCAGACCATGGATTGGTTTTATTTTTTTAGCCTCCTTGTTTCTCAGTTTCCAAGCTCAGTGGGAGGATTTAAAGCGATTCTTCAGACGCTTCAGGGTCTGTTGTATTTCATTCCTCTCTTCAGCTGGAGAGGCGTCCACCCCTCTTGTTGACCTTGTACTTAGTTACGCTTCTCATTTTCCAGTTTTCATAAACAACTTACATCTTCGTAGCTCTGCTTAACCTTATAAAAATACATCCTGTTGTGACAGATAGTCCAAGATGAGAAATGGCTTCTTTAATAATAATAGTTAAAATAGTTGTTGGTCATCAAGCAATTGGAATGTTCTTTAATGAACACTCTGCAGATCAGAACTGGCATTTAAACACAAAAGCAAGAAGAATCTAGAACACTTGTAGAGACACCTTTCAGATGTTTGCAGCCCCGTATTTAGAGATCAGAAGCAGGGCAGATGGATTGTCTGCGTTTTGTAACAAAAGAGAAATGACGCAGTGAAAGGCATAAACATTTTCTTAGAAAATGAGAAGACGGGGACAACCTAATGATGATGATTACAATTATGGCGATGATGATGAAGAGACTGCCATCTTGAATCTCGTGATATTTTTATAGTATGGTTTATGGGGGGCGCGGAATGTTCTACAACATTGTGTATAATAAGAGTAATAACTTGACGATATCTTGAAGGACTGATTGGCTGCCTCTTGAACTTTCCTTTGAAGGAAAAGTCCAATAAAAAAGGAATCTCACTTAGTCAGTAGATATAAAAGCTCTACTGGAACACGAAGCTGCCCCCACTGTGGAGTCTGACACCTTGGGTCCACTGTTGTCCACATTATGTGATATCGGACCTTCTTAATACAACAAAGATTAGCCAGGAACTGAACCAGCTGCACGTGGAAAGTTATGTGCCAAAATATCAATGATCAGCCATGTTTTTCAAAAGTGATTTGCAGGTCACTGGATTTGAGATGGTTACTCAACCAGTTGTTTAATGATCCATTCTGCTTTCCAGTAACAATCATCTGATGAGGTAACATTTGTGACTTGTCCATAATAATAATCTAGAATACATGCAAAGATGCCTTTCAGACGTTTCTAATGCTGTATCTTGAGATCAGAAGCAGAATGGATTATAAAATGATTAGTATTGACAAGTGCTGGCACTCAGACAAAGAAAATAAATAAAACTGACCCGATGAGTAACCCTAAACTGGGCCAATGAGGATGTGTACTGCAACTGACTGGCACCTTGCACTTTACTGAACTCGACTCCAGTGCCAGTCACCATGACCTGGATTGTTCTGTTTCAGTTATTGATGAGTAGATAAAAAAACACATTATTTTAATGAAATATTTAAACATTTCAATGGCCTAATTACAGAAGGAAGCAAAAATCTCTCTGCATTTCTATTGTCACACACATGCGAATGGAGACAACTTCTGGGCCTGTCTGCTGGTAATTCCACCCCGAGCCACATGTTGGAGCTGTTTCTTCCGGCTCTCAGCCCTCAGAGCTCAAGATCGTCGGCGTGAGGAATTGTAACATCACTTCCAGCTCAGATGACTAGTCTTCCCAACCGCCACAAATCCTCTTCAGTCAGCGAATGGTCTTGTGTCTAAAAAGACGTTACTCTGCAGCGAAACCATTGCCAGCATCTTCTTCCAATTATACGAGGTTCACCACTGGTGCCCCAACACTTTATCACTGTTGTATTTAACACATTATGACCTGCCATACTTGATCTGTTTGTGCTCATCCACAGTATCACATGGAGGCCAGAGAGTGAAATGACTCCATTTTATCCAAACGAACAAGCCTGCGCTAAGCTAGCAGTTGACTAATATTTTTGAAGATATCTTGCTGGCATTTCCTTCATAAAGGTGCTGCTATTGATTTTTTTTTCTGCTCCTTATTTGATTTGTATTGGCTGAGCACTTGAAGAAGAAAGATTTTTTCATTAAAAAGAAGTAAAGAAATAATGAGGAAACCATAGAGCACCCTTCAGAAATACAAGCTTTGCTTTGTCAATAATTTCAACTAATTACTCCTTTGTGAGATTTTGAAGGTTTGCTGAAGCTGCTTGGATTCTGTGAGCCGTGAAGCCACCAATGGACTGCGTGTGCGTTGTGACTTCAGGCCGCGTGTTGGAGGGGCCTAGCGTATCCTGTGTCAGGATTTTATTGTGGCGTTTGCAGGGATGTTTTATGGAAGTAACCAAGGACCTGAGTTTAATTGTGCTGAGAACGTGAATAAAATAAAAGGCAAGAAAGAGTGTGCCTGTTGGAGATCCATCCATCCATTATCCATCCTGCTATATCCTAACTACAGGGTCACGGGGGTCTGCTGGTGCCAATCCCAGCCAACACAGGGCACAAGGCAGGAAACAAACCCTGGGCAGGGTGCCAGCCCCCCACACACACACACTAGGGACAATTTAGAATCGCCATTACACCTAACCTGCATGTCTTTGGACTGTGGGAGGAAACCGGAGTACCAAGAGGAAACCCACACAGACACGGAGAGAACATGCAAACTCCATGCAGGGAGGACCCGGGAAGCGAGGCAGCAGCGCCACCCACTGCGCCACCGTGCCGCCCGTGTTAGAGATCCATTCTAAAAATCCTCACAGTGGAACTCTCGCCAGCAGCTGCACTTGGAGGTCTTAGGTTAGAAATGTGTGTAACTCATTAGTGGACGGGCTTAATAATAAAACTGCTGACACCCTATGACAAGACAAGAAAGAAGAAGAATAAAACAAGAAAAAATGAACATAAGGGCATCAAAAATGGCCTCACAGCTTCAGCTTCACTTTATTTATTACAACGTACTTGAAATGCTTCAGTCTGGCTTTTACGCTGGTCATTGCACAAATATATCATTAACTCATACTGTTTATGACATTATAATGTAATGAAGCAAACACTACGGTTATTAGGATGGTAGATTTATGCACAACGTTTGACACGATTGCCAAGCTACTAATCCTACTCATGGAAATTAAAATCTGGTGCTTTGCAGTACGACAATGAGAGGAATGAATGGGCTTGTGTGCATCCTGTCCATAAAAAGTAAGAAGTCTGAACAACAAGAGGAGGCCATTGAGGGTTAAGCCGCCCCAATATCTCGTCTCCACCTGTCTAGCTTGGCCTCTGTGAAGGTGGGTAGCCAGCTGGCCTGGCCTACCACACCTGCCATTTTGTCTTACTGGAACTGTTATTGGTGTTAATTGTGGACCCCCCAGAGATTTAAACAGTCCACATATTCTGCTCACCAGGTTTTGTTTACCTCTTCAATATCATCAACTGGCTATATCTCAATTATAATAATAAGTCGCTTTAGATTATCACGATTTTATTAAACGTTAATCGCTAAATTTGCTCCGCCGAGCCGTGTGCTCAATTTAATTTGTGCATTTATGTAAATGTATGGCTTGAAAATTACAGCTAGTATATGAGCCATGCAACAGTAAACTGAATTGATGTAAAGTGAATGAAGAGCACAAGCCACTGCCAGATCTCATCACAGTTTCAGCTGCCGAATGCTCCTTTTCATGCACATTCATATAAAATGCAAAGCAGCGATTTTGTGGAGATTGGTTACACTTGTCAGGAAAGTTTAATTTTCTTTGAGATATCTCAAAATGAGAACACTGTACAAATCTGTTAAGTGTCAGAAGCTCCCATTTTAAAAGTGTTGTCAAGCCCTCAAAAATATCAGCCGTAAAGCAGATTAACATTCTCTGCAATAGAAAAGCAGGTTCAGAAAGAGGACGTCTTCATACAAACCATACACACGTGTTTTGAAGATGAATATTTCTGACACATTTCTGGCTGCCACTAACATTTGAATTGTTAAAGAAAACAGCTGCAAAGGTTTGGCCTCCCAGGTGGGCAAGTACTGTTTATTGTAGAAGTTAAAGTGGGTGCCGACATAGTCGCTGTGGTGTTTTGTGCACACTGCAGGAGAATCAAAGTCTGTCTTCCAAAGTGTCATAACAGATGCCTCGTAACTACAGCAGTGTGTAGAGAGTGCCTGGGAGGAGGTGGTCGCTGTAAAGATGGGCAGTGCCAGGTGGAGGTCACACAGTAATCCACAGTTTTAGTACTGAAAGGACAGAAGACAAACACACTCTGGCATCTTCTGAGCCAACTCCATTGAACACTCTTGACAGGCTGTACCAGCATATTTGAGGAGAGGATCCAGGCTGGTCACTGTTTGGAATTGTTTGCTACTATGTGTGATAGCTGCCATTGTTTTATTATAACTATTTTGAACACCAGGGGTCGCTGTTGCCCTGTTAGACCCAACAGAGAAGAATACCAAGAAGTATTCTTTTTATTCTTTTTTTCCCCTTTGTAGTGCCTCCAAAGCACCCCAGCCACAGCAAACAGGCAACACAATAATAAATAAACACAATAATTTTCTCCACTACACATCCGAGCCAGCTCCATCACACTCCTCCCAACTCCAGCTCGCTTGCTGGGTCTCCACCAGTCCTTTAAATAGTCTTTGACCCGGAAGTGCTTCTGTCCTTCCGGCCACGTGACTCCGGGTCAGATGGAGAATTGCATTTTTCTTCAGCCCGGAAGTATCCCTGTGACTTGGGAGTACTTCTGGGCTATACAGAAAATAAAGGTTCTCCCGTCACCCTGCAGCATCTCCTGGCGGCAGCCACGGGGTTGTAAAGTTGAACTCCAAATCCCATGCTGCCCTGCGGGAATCTGGGGTACCGCTATGCTACAGTGACATCCCCATCTGTCGTCCGGGTGGAAGTAGTGTCCCTCAGAAGTTGCTTTCCCCCATCTTTCTCCTCAATGGGCGTCCCAGCTGGGTTGAGCAGCTGGCCGTCCACCACACTATGAAACCAGTCTTTCCTCACAGAAAGATCACTCTAAAACCAGTCCTTGCCAGTAACAGATCTGACCTGAACTTCATGACTTGTTAGTGTTTTCAATCTATTATGTCAGGTCATTTTTATATCGTAGACCTTTTTCTTCCTGCGGATATCATCCAAGTGGTTTATAGCTTGAAGTGGATTATTTATTCTCTGTCCTTCACTTTTTCCTCTTTAGAATCCTTCCAAATATTTATTAAACCAGACTAGCTGCGCTACTTATCTAAGACAGGTTGAAATCTAATTAATCAATGTAGACCTCGATGTTAATGTTTGCAGTGCACTGTGCACTGTGCACTGTGCAATGCATATGTCTCTGTTATATACCATTTGGTATGGGATTTGTAAAAGCAGAGTTAATGTTTGTGTTGTGTCATCTATAAGAATTGACAAATGCAAAGCATTTTATTACTACAAATGTTTATGATGCGCCATCTGTTGGAATGACAGAGACACAAAAACTGGACTTACACACAGACAATTCTCCTTTTATCAAGATGGATAGTCTATGGTGAATACACACAAGTGTTAAATAAGAACAAGTTAGAAGGAGACCTGCTAGTTCCTTTGTAATTTGTATTTTATTGTTATTAAGGAGTGTGGCAGACAGCTGGGACCCTTACCCGGCTGGGATGCCTGGAGAACGAAGAGGCTAGGAGAGAGGCAATATCTCCTCCTCGGACGCAAGAGGGCAGCCCCCTACATTACATTGGGGTCACGGGCTTGGAGCATGGAAGCTGTGGGGGCCCGTGGCCACTACCAGGAGGAGCCTGGACAATCCTGGAGCCCTGGGGCTGCCTCACTCCATTCGGGGAGCCGGAGTCGGGAGGCAGAGAGCAGAGCTTGTGAGGAGAGGAGTGGAGGCGGCAGAAGAATAAGGAGAAAGACAATAGAAGGGAAAGGACTGAGAGTTTATTGAGGTGATTGATACACTGTGTATTGTGTGTGCTAAAGAAAAAGAAAATGAAAAGTGTGTGTTCTGGACATTGTGGGTCTGCGTCTCTTTCTGTAGCTGGGCTGATCTTTCCACAGGAGTCAATAAAAACAATGAATGCTGCTGTTTAGGAAAAAAATAAGCACTTAAGCATGGGGAATCACAAACAATGAAATAACAAAAATGAAGCGTAGAAAAGGTTGATTGAGCAGGAAGTGTTTCAAAAGCAGTAAGTGGATTGTTATCAAGAAACTGGGTTGGAACAAAGACCTGCAGCAACTATGGAATCTCCAGGACCAACGCTGCAGATCCCTGCTTTAGGGGATACTGCTGATGTGAAGAAGGGTGAATGAGACCTCAGAAGGCCTTTGAGTGGGCATGATGCTATGTTGCACCCAAGCTTCTTTCAGTTCAAGCTCAAATGGAGACTGAAGACTTGTTTTACTCTCTGGCCATTCAGTTACGAGCTTCAAAATATTGTGCAATTCACAAAGCTAACAGATTGATTATTGAATTTATTCAATCAAATTCATGGCGGCAAAGAGCAAGAGCGGGTTTCACCCTGTAATGGATGGGGAGTGGGGACACCGCCGGGCAGACTCTTCTCACACATGCACACTCATTCATACTGGTCCTGTTTAGAGCTGCCAATAAAGCCAATCCATTTGGACGATGGGAAACAGTCAGGCACCATCCTTGGACTGCAGACATGAATCCAAATGTGTCCCTTCCCAAAACTGTACCCAGAGTTGATGGAATGTCATTTGTTTTTTTATTCTTTCTAAAGTTTATCCTTAAATCCGCTATCAGAACCTGACATATTAGTAATGCCAATAAATACAGTGTATCTGGAAAGTATTCACAGCGCATCACTTTTTCCATATTTTGTTATGTTACAGCCTTATTCCAAAATGAATTAAATTCATTTTTTTCCTCAGAATTCTACACACAACACCCCACCTTTGGCAGCAATTACAGTCTCAAGTCTTTTTGAATATGATGCCACAAGCTTGGCACACCTATCCTTGGCCAGTTTTGCCCATTCCTCTTTGCAGCACCTCTCAAGCTCCATCAGGTTGGATGGGAAGCGTCGATGCAGAGCCATTTTAAGATCTCTCCAGAGATGTTCAATCGGATTCAAGTCTGGGCTCTGGCTGGGCCACTCAAGGACATTCACAGAGTTGTCCTGAAGCCACTCCTTTGATATCTTGGCTGTGTGCTTAGGGTCGTTGTCCTGCTGAAAGATGAACCGTCGCCCCGGTCTGAGGTCAAGAGCGCTCTGGAACAGGTTTTCATCCAGGAAGTCTCTGTACATTGCTGCAGTCATCTTTCCCTTTATCCTGACTAGTCTCCCAGTTCCTGCCGCTGAAAAACATCCCCACAGCATGATGCTGCCACCACCATGCTTCACTGTAGGGATGGTATTAGCCTGGTGAAGAGCGGTGCCTGGTTTCTTCCAAACGTGACGCCTGGCATCCACACCAAAGAGTTCAATTTTTGTCTCATCAGACCAGAGAACTTTGTTTCTCATGGTCTGAGAGTCCTTCAGGTGCCTTTTGGCAAACTCCAGGTGGGCTGCCATGTGTCTTTTACTAAGGAGTGGCTTCCGTCTGGCCACTCTACCATACAGGCCTGATTGGTGGATTGCTGCAGAGATGGTTGTCCTTCTGGAAGGTTTTTCTCTCTCCACAGAGGACTTCTGGAGCTCTGACAGAGTGACCATCGGGTTCTTGGTCACCTCCCTGACTAAGGCCCTTCTCCCCCAATCACTCAGTTTAGATGGCCGGCCAGCTCTAGGAAGAGTCCTGGTGGTTTTGAACTTCTTCCACTTACGGATGATGGAGGCCACTGTGCTCATTGGGACCTTCAAAGCATCAGACATTTTCTGTAACCTTCCCCAGATTTGTGCCTCAAGACAATCCTGTCTCGGAGGTCTACAGACAATTCCTTTGACTTCATGCTTGGTTTGTGCTCTGACATGAACTGTCAACCGTGGGACCTTATATAGACAGGTGTGTGCCTTTCCAAATCATCTCCAATCAACTGAATTTACCACAGGTGGACTCCAATTAAGCTGCAGAAACATCTCAAGGATGATCAGGGGAAACAGGATGCACCTGAGCTCAATTTGGAGCTTCATGGCAAAGGCTGTGAATACTTATGTACATGTTGCTTTCTCAGTTTTTTTATTTTTAATAAATTTGCAAAAATCTCAAGTAAACTTTTTTCATGTTGTCATTATGGGGTGTTGTGTGTAGAATTCTGAGGAAAAAAATGAATTTAATCCATTTTGGAATAAGGCTGTAACATAACAGAAGTGATGCGCTGTGAATACTTTCCGGATGCACTGTACAAACATGCGGTTTAGATGATAATACTTGGTATATATTTTTAATCATGCTGTACTTTGCAACCTTCATAACAAAAGCCTTTGTGGAAAGCATCATTTTTTGTGTGTCCTTTGGAGTTTGTCTTTTTGTCCCATCTGGTGATTCCCAGCAGAGTCTGAAAATAAATCTGGGTCAGTCCCTGAGCATTCGCATGACTAGCTGTCAGGCGTTTGGCCACACATACATCACTGATTCCATGGGCCATAAAAACCTGGCCAGTAATAAGCCGGTTTGTTTTTTAATGTCATATTAAAGAAAACTTTGACTTTCTTATAGGTGACTATGAGTATAGTTGAATATGAATTCTTTATTTACATTTCATTGATTGAGAATTTTTTGATGAAAAACGATTTCTCCTTTACTGAATGGAAAAAAAAAAGAATTAACACTATGGCTGTCCTCTGCATTTTCTCCTTTTTCTTTCCTACAGTAGGTTCCTTGTGGTGCCGTTTCCTGTTGTTCAGCAAATCGCTTGGTGAAATAAATGTCCTTGTTTGACTTTACGGAGAGTCTCTCTCAGTTGCTGGGTAATTACCTGTCAGCGAGTTCCCACATCTTCACAACGCTAACCCCCTGGTACTGAAAATGATTTCCTTAGAAATGGCTTCTACAACATGAAGAATTGAGGTATGCTTGGTTTATTCCAGCCCAGATGACCTTTATTAATCACGTCCAGGAAAAAAGTGAGGGTGAAAGTAATTAGTAATCATGGAATGGTGTGCAAAACTGGCACACTTGCTATGCTTTTGTTATTTTTAGCTGAGCATTTAAAAAAATAAATTAAATCTTTAATAGAGGAAAGTGAAAGAAAAATAGAAACTAGAAAAATTGATATACATTGCTTTTTTCAGTGACCTTGAATATTTTCAGTTATATTAAAAGATACATATTTTAATGTATATTTCATTTTCCTGATATGCACATTTTTTAAAGTATTTCTGGTATTTCGTCATTGAGTCAGAAAAGGAACACAACAAGGAAGGAGAGTTTTCTAATAACTGGATCAAATGGGTAGGCACACAGAACCCACATCATAGCAGCAAGCCCAAAAACAGATAATTAAATGTGTAATGTGTCACAATAACGAGACATAAACAGATAAAGGTTTGGGGCAGCCACCCGTATAACATGGTATCCCGGCTGCAAAAGTCATTTTTATCAAATAATCCACACTGAAGTGCATACAACTGAGTCCAGAACAAGACTGAGGGAAAAGGGAAAAAGGGCAGGCTTTTAAAGGGAAAGACAGGAAGTGAGGTCATAAGGATCGGGCCCACGTTCTTCATTCATTGGATCGAGCCCGGACGTGACATCAGAAGGGCCGGAGCCGGTAAGGTCTACTTCTATTGGCTCGGTCCCGGAAGTGATGTCAAGAGAGCCAGGTGGAATCTCCCGGGAATGGTCTACAGGAAAGGGAGAGAAAGAGTCAGTGCACTCTGCCACATCCCGGCATGCCTCCGAACTGCCTTCACTCAAGCCCTTTAGTTGCCTCCCATGCGCACGTGTGTGACAAATGTTACACAGAAATCCCATCAGCTATAAACTAAAGCTCCCTTGATTTATAACATTCAATGGTCAAGCACAGTGCACATCTGCATTGTTCAAAAGCACATTTACTCTTGAAATGGCCAAATAATCAGCACTGCACTGCACTCTGGGTAATACTATTATAGGACCGGGCTGACCAGACTGACATATTACACACAGGTCTCCTACAAGTCCATACATATAAGACACAAACACACTAACACATTTCCATTCTCCTACTGCTTGCACATTTTGTGTTTAAATATATTTCTACGTTTTCCACTAATTTATAGCTCACTACTGAGATCAGAGTTATATACCCTGGGGGGAGACAGGCTGTCCCTTCCAACTTTGGCTGCTACAGCTCAGTGATGTCAGGCTGGCCTCACAATGTATCATGGGGTGCTGGGAAAAAAAGTTTGTCTAAATGAGCTGCATGGCGAATTTCCAGAAAAATATGTGATGAAGAGAGGATATTCTCTATGAAAAATGATTTGGCAAATTTTACAGATCAACACAAGTCATCTACAATTTGGCAGCACCCTTACAAAAAAGATAATAATAAAAATTTATAGCAACATTCCTGTGGTGGGTTGGCACCCTGCCCAGGATTGGTTCCTGCCTTGTGCCCTGTGTTGGCTGGGATTGGCTCCAGCAGACCCCCGTGACCCTGTATTCGGATTCAGCGGGTTAGAAAATGGATGGATGGATAGCAACATTCCAATATTTGACCAAAGCATATAAATGTTCACTAATGAAATTCAAACAGTAACTACTGAAAATACTGACAGTAATTTTAAGCATTCAATCTGACCAAAAAGGCCTTCAAATTATTCTTCTACAATGTTGGAAACTAAAAAGCTTTGGTGAAAAGTACAAAAACTTAGTGTCAAAAAGCAGACAAAAGGAAGGTTTGTTCCCTGGCTGAAATATATTTTCTTTTTTTCTACTATTTTTGAATTACCAACAACAACATTTAATTATATAGCACATTTTCATACAAATAATGTAGCTCAAAGTGCTTTACATGATGAAGAAAAGAGAAAAACAGACAAAGGAAGAATTCAAATAAGACAACACTAATTAACATTGAATAAGAGTAAGGTTCGATGGCCAGGGAGGACAGAAAAAAAAAACCAAAAACTCCAGACAGCTGGAGAGAAAAAAAAAAAAATCTGCTGGGGTTCCAGACCCCAAGACCACCCAGCCCCCTCTGGACATTCTACCTAACATAAATGAAAACAGTCCTCTTTATATTTAGGGTTCTCACGGAAGGACTTGATGATGGTCATGTAGACTTCCAGCTTTTAATCCATCAATGTAGGAACATCATGGTGCTTTGATTAGGTGGTGGTGGCGCAGGTCGCTACCACAAAAAACTGGGAAAAGAAACAGAAGAGAAGCAGTATTTTATACTCGCGGATAAGTTCTCCTGTGGATAAGTCGGGACTTGATTTTACCATATAATTTCTGGTATTTTATAATGTTGGTTGTATGGTATAAGTCGAATGTGGAAAACTTGCGCTATTGGTCCAAGAGATTATGATATGCTAACTCCCACCTGAGTGAGTAACTGCAGAGCACACGGCCTTTTTTTTCTATGTATTGTGCCTACGTGACCACACGGTAAAATCTGAACTATTCTGAAGCGAAGATTGCACTATTTTGTATTTTTTTTGTATCTCACACCCTCATACACCTTTATCGTAAGATCATCCCTCATCTACGATGGAGCGTTCTATCAGAAGGAAATATGAAGCTGGTTTTAAATTAAACGTCATTGAAGTGGTGAAAGAAATTGGTAACTGTGCTGCTGCAACAAAATTCGATGTGTCTGAGAAACTGGTGCGAGTTTGGAGGAGGCAAGAAGATGTAAAAAAAAAAAATAATTATCATATTTTTATAAAGGGTGTATAATTCAGGGTCTGATTTTATGATTGATTTTTTTGGGTTTCAAGACCCAACTTATACACGAGTATATACAGTATTATCTGTCATGTACTTTTCATTATTTTGCTGGTATTTGATTTCTGAATTAGTACTTAAGCATTGTGTTTTTAAGGTATATATCCCTTGTATTTTGTGGGTTGAACCTCAAGGGTCAGGGCCACCATGATGTCACCACTGAGGAACCACCCTCAACTGTCATATGACTGATGTGGTGATGGTCCTGGCAGAGCTTCATTGACTGTGGAGGAGAGCGTATCTGTGAAGATTCATTTGTACTGTATTGGTCTTTTTTGTACTTTTTTGCTTTTCAATTGCTGTATGAAGGACTGGACTTGTTTCACATATTGGTTGTTTTTTCTTTGTCTTTCTTTCATTATTGTGTTAAAAAATGTTTAGAAAGACTCTTTTTGGCCCTTTCCTTTAAGGCAGATGCTTTACAGTTTTCTATACCTTGGAAGACATTTTTGTAAATTTGGGAAATTCATAAAGTCTGTGCTCCATTTTTGGGCCTGAGTAGGCCTTGAAGCCTGCCTGTTTATTTTGGGGGTCAGACTGCCAATTTCTAGGTGAAGGTCCTGGGGCTTCATTTATAAAGATTATATACCACAAAAAGAGGCTCAAAATGTGCGTTTGCAACTTCACACACAAACACTGGGATTTATAAAAGAAAAGCTGATTGGGGAACAAGTGTTTATTTAGCAGCTCTGACCCATACATGCACAACATTTTGGAGAATGTGAGAAATGACTGCACTCATTGATAAAGTATGGAAATGCAGGCCGTGACCTTCAGCTCTCTCTGGATCGGTTTGCAGCTGAGTGTGAAGCAGCTGGGATGGGAATCAGCACCTCCAAATCCGAGACCATGGTCCTCAGCTGAAAAAGGGTGGAGTGCCCTCTCAGGATTGGGAGTGAGATGCTGCCCCAAGTGGAGGAGTTCAGGTATCTCGGGGTCTTGTTCACGAGTGAAGGAAGAATGGAGCGTGAGATCGACAGGCAGATCGGTGCAGCATCTGCAGTGATGTGGGCTCTGCATCGGTCTGTCGTGGTGAAAAAGGAGCTGAGCCGTAAGGCAAAGCTCTCAATTTACCAGTCAATCTACGTTCCTACCCTCACCTATGGTCATGAGCTTTTGTTGGAGTGGCTTAACCCTCAGTTTTCCATATAGCCTGTACTATACATTGTAAAAACAATCATGTCATTATATGTTACTGTGATGGTAGGGGTTGGCTCCGTGCTAACTTTTCCCTCTGGAAGCCCCTTGAAAGCAGAACATAACCGGGATGAGCTAGGCAGATGAGGACACAACACACAAAGCAAGGGGTAGGTGAAATAGTGCCAGTGTTTGTATCAAAACAATCAAAAGCAGTGTCTAAAACACAAAACAGTGCAGTGTTCAAAATCCATAATAAATAATCCTATAGAAATATCTATAAAAACAAAGTTAAAAACACAGGCAGGAAACTGTCCTTTACAATTCTTAGCCCTGGTGTCTTTCCGTCTTATCCTGACTGGGCATCACGGCATGAAGTGATGTTCATTCAATAGGTGCAGACAACCTTTTATCCCGGCCCATGTCCCAGCGGCCAATCCTACAGTGTTCCACAGGGAGTTGTTGAACCCTGCTCTGCTCACACTGCTGCCAAAACCATGGCTCCTCCTGGCAAGAGCACACCCTGAGCAAAATGGCCACTTTAGTTACATGGTCGCTCAACAGGAGTATCCCCTCAGTCCCCTACTAAGTGCTGGCCACATGCTCCTTCCTTTCACTGGCTCTCACTCACTCCTGCCTATTACTCTTAG